>NW_026511819.1:0-14821 GCF_027579735.1 Bombina bombina
GATTATCTGGTCATTCCAGAAACACTATGTAAAATGGACAAGTTCCTAGAGGCCCCGGGGCCCCCCGAAGCTTTTCCTATACTCAAGCGGGTGGCGTACATTGTTCATCAAGAATGGGACAGGCCCGGTGTACCTTTCGTACCTCCCCCCATAGTTAAAAAATTGTTTCCTATAGTCGACCCCAGAAAGGACTTATGGCAGACAGTCCCCAAGGTCGAGGGGGCGGTTTCTACTCTAAACAAGCGCACCACTATACCCATAGAAGATAGTTGTGCTTTCCAAGATCCTATGGATAAAAAATTAGAAGGTTTGCTAAAAAAGATGTTTGTTCAGCAAGGTTACCTTCTACAACCAATTGCATGCATTGTCCCTGTCACTACAGCCGCGTGTTTCTGGTGCGATGAGCTAGAAAAGGCGATTATTAGTAATTCTTCTTCTTATGAGGAGATTATGGACAGAATTCGTGCTCTTAAATTGGCTAATTCTTTCACCCTAGACGCCACCTTGCAATTGGCTAGGTTAGCGGCGAAAAATTCTGGGTTTGCTATTGTGGCGCGCAGAGCGCTTTGGTTAAAATCTTGGTCAGCGGATGCGTCTTCCAAGAACAAATTGTTTGACATTCCTTTCAAGGGGAAAACACTGTTTGGCCCTGACTTGAAAGAGTTTATCTCTGATATCACTGGGGGCAAGGGCCACGCCCTTCCTCAGAATAGGTCTTTCAAGGCCAAAAATAAACCTAATTTTCGTCCCTTTCACAGAAACGGACCAGCCCCAAGTGCTACGTCCTCTAAGCAGGAGGGTAATACTTCTCAAGCCAATCCAGCCTGGAGACCAAGGCAAGGCTGGAACAAAGGAAAGCAGGCCAAGAAACCTGCCACTGCTCCCAAGACAGCATGAGATGCGGGCCCCCGATCCGGGACCGGATTTGGTGGGGGGCAGACTCTCTCTCTTCACTCAGGCTTGGGCAAGAGATGTTCTGGATCCTTGGGCGCTAGTAATAGTCTTCCAAGGTTATCTTCTGGAAGTGATTCATCCTGTTCCATTAAAAGAACGAGGGATGGGGTTCTACTCCAATCTGTTCGTAGTTCCCAAAAAAGAGGGAACGTTCAGACCAATCTTAGATCTCAAGATCCTAAACAAGTTTCTCAAGGTTCCATCGTCCAAAATGGAAACCATTCGAACAATCCTTCCATCCAGGAAGGTCAATTCTTGACCACGGTGGATTTAAAGGATGCGTATCTACATATTCCTGTCCACAAGGAACATCATCGGTTCCTAAGGTTCGCATTCCTGGACAAGCATTACCAGTTCGTGGCGCTTCCTTTCGGATTAGCCACTGTTCCAAGGATTTTCACAAAGGTACTAGGGTCCCTTCTGGCGGTGCTAAGACCAAGGGGCATTGCTGTAGTACCTTACTTGGACGACATTCTGATTCAAGCGTCGTCCCTTCCTCAAGCAAAGGCTCACACGGACATAGTCCTGGCCTTTCTCAGATCTCACGGATGGTAAGTGAACGTGGGGAAAGAGTTCTCATCTCCGTCGACAAGAGTTCCCTTCTTGGGAACAATAATAGACTCCTTAGAAATGAGGATTTTTACTGACAGAGACCAGAAAAACAAACTTCTAAACTCTTGTCGGATACTTCCTTCCCGTTCCTCTTCCTTCCATAGCACAGTGCATGGAAGTGATAGGTTTGATTGGTAGCGGCAATGGACTAGTTCCTTTTGCGCGCATTCCTCTAAGACCATTTCAATTGTGTATGCTCAGTCAGTGGAATGGGGACTATACAGACTTGTCTCCCGAAGATACAAGTAAATCAGAGGACCAGAGACTCCTCCGTTGGTGGCTGTCCCTGGACAACCTGTCCGCAAGGGGTGACCTCCCGCAGACCAGAGTGGGTCATTGTCTACGACCGACGCCAGTCTGATGGGCTGGGGCGCGGTCTGAGGGATCCCTGAAAGCTCCAGGGTCTTTGGTCTCGGGAAGAATCTCTGTCTACCGATAAATATTCTGGAACCTGAGAGCGATATTCAATGCTCTCAAGGCTTGGCCTCAGCTAGCGAGGGGCCAAGTTCATACGGTTTCAATCAGACAACATGACGACTGTTGCGTACATCAACCATCAGGGGGGAACAAGGAGTTCCCTGGCGATGGAAGAAGTGACCAAAATCATTCAATGGGCGGAGACTCGCTCCTGCCACCTGTCTGCAATCCACATCCCAGGAGTGGAAACTTGGGAAGCGGATTTTCTGATTCGTCAGACATTGCATCCGGGGGTGTGGGAACTCCATCCGGAAATCTTTGCCCAAATCACTCAACTGTGGGCATTCCAGACATGGATCTGATGGCCTCTCGTCAGAACTTCAAGGTTCCTTGCTACGGGTCCAGATCCAGGGATCCCAAGGCGACTCTAGTAGATGCACTAGTAGCACCTTGGACCTTCAACCTAGCTTATGTATTCCCCGCCGTTTCCTCTCATCCCCAGGCTGGTAGCCAGGATCAATCAGGAGAGGGCGTAGGTGATCTTGATTAGCTCCTGCGTAACCACGCAGGACTTGGTAGGCAGATCTGGTGAATATGTCATCGGCTTTCACCATGGAAGCTACCTTGAGACGAGACCTTCTTGTTCAAGGTCCGTTCGAACATCCGAATCTGGTCCTACTCCAGCTGACTGCTTGGAGATTGAACGCTTGATCTTATCAAAGCGAGGGTTCTCAGATTCTGTTATTGATACTCTTGTTCAGGCCAGAAAGCCTGTAACTAGAAAAATTTACCACAAAATATGGAAAAAAAATATATCTGTTGGTGTGAATCTAAAGGATTCCCTTGGGACAAGGTAAAGATTCCTGGATTCTATCCTTCTTCAAGAAGGATTGGAGAAAGGATTATCTGCAAGTTCCTTGAAGGGACAGATTTCTGCCTTGTCTGTGTTACTTCACAAAGAGCTGGCAGCTGTGCCAGATGTTCAAGCCTTTGTTCAGGCTCTGGTTAGAATCAAGCCTGTTTTACAAACCTTTGACTCCTCCTTGGAGTCTCAACTTAGTTCTTTCAGTTCTTCAGGGGGTTCCGTTTTGAACCCTTACATTCCGTTGATATTAAGTTATTATCTTGGAAAGTTTTGTTTTTGGCTGCAATTTCTTCCGCTAGAAGAGTTTCAGAATTATCTGCTCTGCAGTGTTCTCCTCCTTATCTGGTGTCCATGCAGATAAGGTGGTTTTACGTACTAAACCTGGTTTTCTTCCAAAAGTTGTTTCTAACAAAAACATTAACCAGGAGATAGTCGTGCCCTTCTTTGTGTCCGAAACCAGTTTCGAAGAAGGAACGTTTGTTGCACAATTTGGATGTTGTTCGCGCTCTAAAATTCTATTTAGATGCTACAAAGGATTTTAGACAAACATCTTCCTTGTTTGTTGTTTATTCTGGTAACAGGAGAGGTCAAAAAAGCAACTTCTACCTCTCTCTCTTTTTGGATTAAAAGCATCATCAGATTGGCTTACGAGACTGCCGGACGGCAGCCTCCTGAAAGAATCACAGCTCATTCCACTAGGGCTGTGGCTTCCACATGGCCTTCAAGAACGAGGCTTCTGTTGATCAGATATGTAGGGCAGCGACTTGGTCTTCACTGCACACTTTTACCAATTTTACAAGTTTGATACTTTTGCTTCTTCTGAGGCTATTTTTGGGAGAAAGGTTTTGCAAGCCGTGGTGCCTTCCATTTAGGTGACCTGATTTGCTCCCTCCCTTCATCCGTGTCCTAAAGCTTTGGTATTGGTTCCCACAAGTAAGGATGACGCCGTGGACCGGACACACCTATGTTGGAGAAAACAGAATTTATGTTTACCTGATAAATTACTTTCTCCAACGGTGTGTCCGGTCCACGGCCCCGCCCTGGTTTTTTAATCAGGTCTGATAATTTATTTTCTTTAACTACAGTCACCACGGTATCATATGGTTTCTCCTATGCAAATATTCCCTCCTTAACGTCGGTCGAATGACTGGGGTAGGCGGGAGCCTAGGAGGGATCATGTGACCAGCTTTGCTGGGCTCTTTGCCATTTCCTGTTGGGGAAGAGAATATCCCACAAGTAAGGATGACGCCGTGGACCGGACACACCGTTGGAGAAAGTAATTTATCAGGTAAACATAAATTCTGTTTCTTTGTCAGCAGTTAAATTCAATTTGGAGGGTTCTCAATTTATTGGAGCTATCTCTACTCCTACTAATTATGCTATTGTTTTTATAGCAAAATAGTATTTATTTTCCTTTATATAGTTGTATCTTATTTATGGAAAATTGTTTAGTTTCAGGTACTTTTCTTGGTCCTGTGATATTGCAATTGCTTCATTTTTTCTGTTTACTTTAAGATCAAGTATCAGATTATGATTTATTTTAGCATTGTTTAAAGGGACAACATTTACTAGACTAGGTGCTGTTTTGCATTTTGCAAGTCCTCTGTTTTGACTGGTCCTTTAAACTGGACTATCATGCTAATGATTTCATTTTGTGTCTTCATTTTATTGAATATATTCGCAAATGAATGTTAATCTATGTCTTTATCTATTTTTAGCTAGAAGAATTTTGTGATTTAAAAAAAAAAAAAAAAAAAAAAAAAAGAAAATCCATATTTCTTTTGTTCTAAGATAATCAATTATAATTGGATTCAATTCTTAACTGTTACTATGGGCTTCAAGATTGAGTTCTAAGACTAAAACTTTAAGCTTATACTAGTTTGGTTGTTCTTATTAAGGAACGAAATTCCTGAGTTTCTTTCCCAAGTAACATGTTTATAATTGGGGTTCGAAATCAGCTCCCTAATATTGCGATGTACGTGCCGTATTCCAGCTTGGCTGGTAAGGGGCAGGCTAAGACTTCTTTAAAATTGATTTGGTTCTATTTTGTCCAAATTTCTTTGATTTTATTCCAGTAAGGCTAACACTTTCTTTCAGTGTGTTTCTGTCCTATATATTTTGGATACTGTTGAAGCATGGCTGGGTACCCATGGGGTTCAAGCGCTGCTCAGACCTGGAATCTTCTGCGGTTTTTATTCCCAGTTCCTTTTCTAGGAACTGGGTTTTGGAGTTTTATTCAAACTATTCTGCCTTTTTATGGTCATTGATAGCATTATTTGTTTTCATTAGATACAATAAATGCATATTCTTCATTTTTCTGTTTTCATTCAGATTATTTCCTGAGGATGTGGAATCTCATGTTTCACTTGCTCTTCAGGACATAGTTAGAGGATCTTTTTTTCAAAAGCTCTTAATTCCTCACGCAAGGGTCACCTTTTTTAGGTTTCCAGATGGTTTATGTCACTATCTTTGTCTCTATCAGACAAGGGACAATTTGTATTGGGTTCCGTCTGTTGGTACCTTTTAGTCTCTATTATTTCCTTCAGTTGCTATATATGCATAGAAGTTTTAACAGCATTGGATTCAATTCCCTTTGCTCATTTTCAATGGAAAGATCCTTTCCAGCTTTTTATGAGTGTTGTTTCTTAAAGAACATGGTTGGAGGATCAATTAACCAAAAAGTTTGTTGATTCCTCAGACAAGAGTAACCTTTTTTAGATTTCCGGATAGATTCAGTGTCCATGACTCTGTCTCTGTTGGACAAGAGACGTCTGAAATTGGTTTCAGCTTATCAAAACCTTCAGTCTCAATCATTCCCTTCGGTAGCCTTATGCATGGAAATTCTAGGTTCTTATGACTGCTGCATTGGACGTGTTCCCCTTTGCTCATTTTCACATGCGACCTCTTCAGCTCTGTATGCTGAACCAGTGGTGCCGGGATTATACAAAGATATCTCATTTAATATCTTTAAAAACCGATTGTTCGACACCCTCTGACGTGGTACAGACCACCATCGTTTAGTTCAGGGGGCTTCTTTTTTTCTTCCAACCTGGACTGTGATCTCAACAGATACAAGTCTGACAGGTTGGGGAGCTGTATGGGGGTTTCTGACAGCACAAGGGGTTTGGGAAATCTCAGGAGGTGAGATTACCAATCAATTTTTTGGAACTCCGTGCAATTTTCAGAGCTCTTCAGTCATGGCCTCTTCTAAAGAGAGAATCGTTCATTTGTTTTCAGACAGACAATGTCACAACTGTGGCATATATCAATCATCAAGGAGGGACTCACAGTCCTCTGGTTATGAAAGAAGTATCTCGAATACTGGTATGGGCGGAATCCAGCTCCTGTCTAATCTCTGCGGTTCATATCCCAGGTATAGACAATTGGGAAGCGGATTATCTCAGTCGCCAAACGTTACATCCGGGCGAGTGGTCTCTTCACCCAGAGGTGTTTCTTCAGATTGTTCAAATATGGGGACTTCCAGAAATAGATCTGATGGCTTCTCATCTAAACAAGAAACTTCCCAGGTATCTGTCCAGATCCAGGGATCCTCAGGCAGAAGCAGTGGATGCATTGTCACTTCCTTGGAAGTATCATCCTGCCTATATCTTTCCGCCTCTAGTTCTTCTTCCAAGAGTAATCTCCAAGATTCTGAAGGAATGCTCGTTTTTTCTGCTGGTGGCTCCAGCATGGCCTCACAGGTTTTGGTATGCGGATCTTGTCCGCATGGCTTCTTGCCAACCGAGGACTCTTCCGTTAAGACCAGACCTTCTGTCACAAGGTCCTTTTTTACCATCAGGATCTCAAATCCTTAAATTTAAAGGTATGGAGATTGAACGCTTGATTCTTAGTCAAAGAGGTTTCTCTGACTCTGTGATTACTATGTTACAGGCTCGTAAATCTGTATCTAGGAAGATAGAAATATAAGTCTTCCAGACTCTATAATATATCTCATCATTTTTCCTGGCATTCTTTTAGAATTCCGAGAATTTTACAGTTTCTTCAGGATGGTTTGGATAAAGGTTTGTCTGCAAGTTCCTTGAAAGGACAAATCTCTGCTCTTTCTGTTCTTTTTCACAGAAGGATTGCTATTCTTCCTGATATTCATTGTTTTGTACAAGCTTTGGTTCGTATAAATCCTGTTATTAAGTCAATTTCTCCTCCTTGGAGTTTGAATTTGGTTCTGGGGGCTCTTCAAGCTCCTTCGTTTGAACCTATGCATTCACTGGACATAAAATTACTTTCTTGGAAAGTTTTGTTTCTTTTGGCCATCTCTTCTGCTAGAAGAGTTTCTGAATTATCTGCTCTTTCTTGTGAGTCTCCTTTTCTGATTTTTCATCAGGATAAGGCGGTGTTGCGAACTTCTTTTAAATTTTTACCTAAGGTTGTGAATTCTAACAACATTAGTAGAGAAATTGTGGTTCCTTCATTATGTCCTAATCCTAAGAATTCTAAGGAGAGATCATTGCATTTTTTGGATGTAGTTAGAGCTTTGAAATATTATGTTCAAGCTACTAAGAATTTCCGAAAGACTTCTAGTCTATTTGTTATCTTTTCCGGTTCTAGGAAAGGTCAGAAGGCCTCTGCCATTTCTTTGGCATCTTGGTTGAAATCTTTAATTCATCATGCTTATGTCGAGTCGGGTAAATCTCCGCCTCAAAGGATTACAGCTCATTCTACTAGGCCAGTTTCTACTTCTGGGTGTTTAGGAATGAAGCTTCGATTGATCAGATTTGCAAAGCAGCAACTTGGTCTTCTTTGCATACTTTTACTAAATTCTACCATTTTGATGTGTATTCTTCTTCTGAAGCAGTTTTTGGTAGAAAAAATACTTCAGGCAGCTGTTTCAGTTTGATTCTTCTGCTTATAATTTCAGTTTTTTTCATTATAAGATTTAAACTTTATTTTTGGTGTGGATTATTTTTCAGCGGAATTGGCTGTCTTTATTTTATCCCTCCCTCTCTAGTGACTCTTGCGTGGAAGATCCACATCTTGGGTAGTCATTATCCCATACGTCACTAGCTCATGGACTCTTGCTAATTACATGAAAGAAAACTTAATTTATGTAAGAACTTACCTGATAAATTCATTTATTTCATATTAGCAAGAGTCCATGAGGCCCACCCTTTTTGTGGTGGTTATGATTTTTTTGTATAAAGCACAATTATTCCAATTCCTTGTTTTTTATGCTTTCGCACTTTTTTCTTATCACCCCACTTCTTGGCTATTCGTTAAACTGATTTGTGGGTGTGGTGAGGGGTGTATTTATAGGCATTTTGAGGTTTGGGAAACTTTGCCCCTCCTGGTAGGAATGTATATCCCATACGTCACTAGCTCATGGACGCTTGCTAATATGAAATAAATTAATTTATCAGGTAAGTTCTTACATAAATTATGTTTTTTAGACATTTATTTACTTTGCCTTCAGTTTTCTTAAACTTTATTGGTAAACTTTTTAATAATTTTTTTTTTATTATTTTTCGCAGCATCATTTGGTAAAATGGAATCTGTTCTTTTTATTTTAGAGTATATCCAAACAATCATGATGATGGAAGAGGCTGTACAGCACATGGTCATGACTGCGATTCAAGAGGTAGGGGCCCTTGGGTAATGACCGATATTAAACTACTGATGCAATAGGAAGGGGAGAATGTGTATTTATACAGTGCCTTTCACCCCACAGACTACAACCCTGTACATCTATATGTTTAACGTCCTCAAAGGGGTTAAACACATAGTAGAAGTACTGCTTGGGACCTTCATAGCACTATGGGTCCTGATTTGAAACTGCCACTAGCCCAGCTGTGTAACTACCACTGCTGGTTCTGCTGATCCTGAGCTGTACTTCTCTTGTGGTGATTAAACACACAGAGGTGCAGGGTCACTAGTCTTAATGACCCTAATGAATTACAATGGCCCTTTTAGTCAAGAAACAAAAGAAACAATTCTACATTGACAATAAATATAAAACATTGCAGCAAACACTTAGATTTCATTCCCTGCTATTTTTGTCAAATATCAGGCAAAAGCCTAAATTTGCACCCCGTTAGGTGTTTGCTTCCTTAGTGACTTGGCTACCCATTGCCTTTAAACTAAAACTTCAAGCAGGATGTTCAGCCAAATCAGATGCCCAATTCCCAGTAAACAGTGCATGATCTGACTGCTCTGCTGTAGAAGTAGAAACTGCACTAAGATGGGTCACGTGCAAATAGCAGTGCTCAGTCAGTCTTGGATGGAGTTGAAAAGAAGATTCTGTAATTGTGCACCTGCTGCTTAAAGGGACAGTAAAGTCAAAATTAGACTTTCATGATTTAGACCGAGCATACAATTTTAAATGACTTTCCAATTTCTTCTGTTCTTTAATTTGCTTCCTTCTCTTGTTATCATTTGCTGAAAGCTTTATCTCTGAAAGCTCAGGAGCAGCAAATAACCTAGGTTGTAGCTGCTGATTGCTGGCTGCATATATACACCGATTGTCATTGGCTCACCCATGTGTTCAGTTAGAAACCAGTAGTGCAATGCTGCTCCTTCAACAAATGATACCAAGAGAATGATGCAAATTTGATAATAGAAGTAAACTGGAAGTTGTTGAAAATTGTATTTTTTTACCTAAATCCTGAAAGACCGATTTAACATTTGCTAAAAAAGCAGTGAATGAAATCTAAGTGTGCGTTACATTTTTTATACCTTCTGATGAAACAACGCATATTAACAGGAGGTTAAACAACGATACAATAAACTGAGTAATATATTTTAAGGTATCTAGTGAAGCTACGGAGTAAGCTGGATACAAAAGATATTACAAGGTCCTCTGTGATCAAGTCTAGAGATGCCACATAACATTCCTGACTTTAGCAAGGAGAGTGCTTGGGTGACTCCCCTGGTCAACCCCTACTCTTGCACATCCGTGGTTCCTGTTCATTGTACTGCTATACATGGGATCCTTATAGGAAAGAAATAATGACATCACAACCTCAATGAATACTTACTGTGTATTTCATGATTGCTCAGAAATCAGATACTTCCAAGATTTGTTTATTATTTGTGCGCTACAAGTCTTAATTTACATTGGAAATATGTTTTTTGTTTTTATTAAATTTTATTGTCCCCTCTAAGATTTAAAATGAACAGTGGAGGCATTTGTCTTATTTTTACTAGATGTGCAGATTTCTATATTTTGTTTTTATTTCTGTAAACAAAATGGCAAATATGTCAGCAGGCAGCTGTATCTGTCTCTTTTCGGAGCTGGATGTATTTGTGTAATAACGCAACACGCAAAGATCTGTGGAAATCCTGTATAGTTGTGTGTGTATATATACAGTATGTATGTGTGTGTGTATATATACAGTATGTATGTGTGTATATATATATATATATATATATATAATATGTATGTGTGTGTGTGTATAATATGTGATAATCTGAGTAGATGTGAATATCAAGCCTTACAGTCCCTACAGAAAATGGATGAAATAGTTATCCGTGGATCTGATAAAGGAGGGAAAGTTGTTGTGTTGGATAAGAGGGATTATCTATTTGAAGCAGATAGGACAACTTGCAGACATAGAGGTTTATACTGAACTACCTTATAACCCTACTTTCCAATACCAGAGAGATTTGGATGCCATAATTGATTGGGCAGTCTATAGAGGTGTGATAACACAAAAGAATGCAGAATTCTTGGCAGTTAAATATCCTAGAGCAGCAATTTTCATTATCTGCCAAAAATCCATAAAGATCTCTGCAGTCCACCAGGACACCCTATAGTGGCGGGTATTGGTTCCTTAAATGAACCCTTATCTGAAAGGATTGATGCATATCTACAGCCTTTAGTTTTAAATCTAATGAGCTATGTAAAAGACACCACTGATGTGATTAAACAGATAGAGGTTCTAGAGTGGAAAACAGGTTTTTCTTTTCTATCTGTAGATGTTGCTTCACTTTACACCTGTATCCCCCATGATAAGGGCATTAAGGCTGTAAAGTATTTTTTGGACAATTACTCAGGTTATACTAATGAACTAAAAGAGTTCATTTTGAAATCGATTCATTTTCTTCTCACTCATAATTTTTTCTTGTTTGAGGGGGGAGTACTATCTCAGAGACGCGGAACAGCCCATGGGGGCCAAATTTGCGCCCTCATATGCCAACCTATATTTGGGTGGTGGGAGCTGTTCCGCGTCTTTGGAGATACTAACCCTTTCAAGGAGTACATTGCCTATTTTGGTCGTTATATAGACGATCTACTCTTTATTTGGAGGGGTCCCAAGGATTTGATTCCCCAATTTATAACGTACCTACAAGATAACGATTTTAATTTAAATTTTACATTTGAGAATAGTGAGGAGAGGATTTTCTATCTTGATATTGAGCTTTATTCGAATTTTGAGAAATAAAAAATTGACACGCAGTTATATCGCAAAAAAATCGCTGGTAATACCATTTTGAATGTGAATTCTTGCCACCCCAAACATACCATCTCTGCAATACCTAGAGGCCAATACATGAGGGTCAAGCGGAACTGTTCAGAGCATGAGAAATATGAATTACATGCTATGAGGTTGACAGACCGATTTTTAGAGAGGGTTATGACGAAAAGCTGCTTTTGGATGCTAAAACCAAAGTGGATGATCTGGATAGAGATTCTCTTTTTATACAAAAGAGTAAGTTGGATAAAATTGAGAATAAGCCTAAATTTGTAACTACTTACAGCAAGGAGTATCATAAAATTTGCAACATCGTGAGGAGTTCACTACCCATTTTAGAAGTGGGTGAAACACTTAAAGATTTAGTGCATGAGGGGTGTCATTTTATCTCACATAAAAATAAGACCTTGGGTAACATGATATCGCCTTCTATGCTGCCTTCAAACAAGAATAAGAATTGGCTGTCTTTAAAGCCTGGTTTTCTTTAAATGTAGCAGCATTAGGTGCAAATCATGTTCATTTGCCAATTTTGGTCTTGAGTTTACTTTCCAATCTACGGGTTAGAGATATCAAATTAGACACATTCAACATGTAATGCGTCATTTGTAATATATCTCTTGACCTGTAGGGGGTGTGGTAAGCAGTATGTTGGGCTCACTACACGCCCCTAAAAGTTTGTTTCTTACAACATCTCAGGTCAATTGAAGATCCAGAGTCTTCCACTCCTGTGTCACTGCATGTGAAAAGGGAACACAATTCGGATGTTTCCCTCTTGACATTTCAATGTATCCAAGTTATTCCTAGACACCCCAGAGGGGGCAATAGAGAAGAGATTCTCAAAAAAAGAAGGAAGTTTATTTGGATATTACAGCTGGATACTAGAGTGCCAAGAGGGTTAAACTCTGAATGGGATGTCAAATTGTTAAATAAATGAATATGTTTTAAAATTCTTTCAAAATTTTTTCTTTATTTCATTTTTTGACATTTCATATTATGTAACAGTGTTCCAATCTTGGATTTGTAAATACATAGGTTCCTTTTCATCAAAAATATTACCCCTGTAAACAAACAGTTAAATGATTAAAGTGTGTGCAATTAATATGGTTAATAGGGGTGGAGTCTATACATTTGGTGCATATAAGGGCATATAGAGCTGTGTTAAAAGAAATGGTCACTGAGGAAGTAATGTATATGAACCATACGAAACATGTTTGACCTATCTTGACCTATCCGCATGTGTGAAAATTGCATGAAGCTGTTTTTAGATGGAGATACAATAAAAATTGATTTTGCTTTTACATTGGAGAGTCCTGATTCTGTGGATACTGTGGACTACATACCGGTAAACCTACATTGTGGCATATATATATATATATATATATATATATAATATAGTATATATATATATATATATATATATATATATATATATATATATATTATAGCAATAGAATTTTCCAGCACTGTTTCTTTAGGGAAACATCCTTTATTGAATACGGGCTATGTAGGCCCGAAAACTTAGCTGTTGCTTTATTCTTTGATTCTTCAATAAAGGATGTTTCCTAAAGAAAAAGTGCTGGGAGTATTCTATTGCTTGTTTGTACTCTGAGGGATTGCAGGACCCTTGTCTCTCCCCGTGCACTCTAATTAAAAACTGGACAGAATTGGTTTATATAGTGCTCGTACCTCTACTCATTGATTGTTATATATATGTAACTATATATCATACTATATATATATATATATCTGCACATTTTACATTTTTGGTATTGTGCAACTCTGCAGCGCAGCATAGAAAATGTGTTATAAGGCTGGAAAAGCAAAATTTTATTGATGTCTACACTGTAGTGAGATGGCAGTAAGCATTTGTTTTAGCTTCTCCATGTATAAGTTTGACTTATGAAGGGGGGAGATGCATGCTTAAAATTTTTGAAAATGTATATTAAAACAATCTATTGTTGTAAAAGAAGATACCAGTGTTTCATAGAATTGTCTGATATCCAAGCAAATGTAACTAACTAATTGAGTTTTAAATGGTTTTAACAAGTTTCTTATTCTAATCCTTTGTAATCTTATTGCAGCTAATGAGTAAAGAAACGCCTGTCTCTATGAAAACAGATGCTTATGCTGAACTTGACAGCCAGGTAATAATTTATAATTCTCTGTTTTTATTAACAGGGTTTTTGTGTGTGTAGTTTTTTTTTATATTACTTGTGTCTGTGGCTTATTTTCTATATTACTAGTCTGTGACTTGTTTTCTATATTACTTGTGTGTGGCTTGTTTTCTATATTATTTGTGTGTCTGGCTTGTTTTCTATATTACGTGTGTGTCTGGCTTGTTTTCTATATTACGTGTGTGTGTGTGTGGCTTATTTTCTATATTACTTGTGCGTCTGGCTTGTTTTCTATATTACTTGTGCGTCTGGCTTGTTTTATATATTACTTGTGTGTGTGTGTGGCTTTTCTATATTACTTGTGCGTCTGGCTTGTTTTATATATTACTTGTGTGTGGCTTTTTTTCTATATTACTTGTGTGTGTGTGTGTGTTTGGCTTGTTTTCTATATTACGTGTGTGTATGTGTGTGGCTTCTTTTCTGTATTATGTGTGTGTGTGGGGCTTGTTTTCTATATTACTTGTGTGTGTGTGTGTGTGGCTTTTCCATATTACTTGTGTGTGGCTTCTTTTCTATATTACTTGTGTGTGTGTGTTTGGCTTGTTTTCTATATTACTTGTGTGTGGCTTGTTTTCTATATTACTTGTTTGTGTGTGTGTGGCTTCTTTTCTATATTACGTGTGTGTGGCTTCTTTCTCTTGTTAAGTGTATTCAGTCCACGGATCATCCATTACTTATGGGATATATTCCCTTCCCAACAGGAAGTTGCAAGAGGATCACCCAAGCAGAGCTGCTATATAGCTCCTCCCCTCACATGTCATATCCAGTCATTCTCTTGCAACTCTCAACAAAGTAGGAAGGTCGTGAGAGGAGTGTGGAGTTTTATACTTAAATATTTCTTCAATCAAAAGTTTGTTATTTTAAATGGCACCGGAGTGTGCTGTTTTTTCTCTCAGGCAGTATTTAGAAGAAGAATCTGCCTGCGTTTTCTATGATCTTAGCAGAAGTAACTAAGATCCACTGGCTGTTCTCGCACATTCTGAGGAGTGGGGTAACTTCAGAAAGGGAATAGCAGCCATGCGGGGTCCCCTGCAAATGAGGTATGTGCAGTAAATATTTTTCTAAGGAATGGAATTGACTAAGAAAATACTGCTGATACCGATGTAATGTAAGTACAGCCTTAAATGCAGTAGTAGCGACTGGTATCAGGCTGATGAATGTATGTGCAGTAAAGTAATTTTCTAAGGAATGGAATTTGACTAAGAAAATACTGTTAATACTGAACTAATGTATGAGCCTTAACTGCAGTAGAAGCGACTGGTAGCAGGCTTATTGATAACTCTACATAACCTTTAAAATGTATGTTTAAAACGTTTACTGGCATGTTATTTGTTTTTGTGAGGTACTTTGGTGATAAATCTTTTTGGGCATAT
>NW_026511819.1:14921-229921 GCF_027579735.1 Bombina bombina
AGACTTCGCACGTGCTGCTCCTGTCCTCTGGAACTCTCTACCACCCCGCTCCATCAGACTGTCTCCAACCTTGTATAGCTTCAGAAGATCCTTGAAAACCCACATATTCAGAGAGGGCTTATCATCTCTCCTCCATCCCGCATCCGAACCAAGCTAATACATGTACATGAACTGCCTGACTCACTGCTGCAAATACAACCGATGTAACAAGCTACCCCAACCTTATGTCTCTGCACCCTAAACCTATAGACTGTGAGCTCTCCGGAGCAGGGCCCTCTTCATCCTGTGCTAGATTTGTTTAGTCTTGTTATGTTTTGTATTGTATCACAGATCTTTGTCATTGTATACCCCCATCATTGTACCCAGCGCTACGGAATTTGGCGGCGCTATACAAATAAATGATAATAAAAAATGATAATAATAGTTCTCTGTTAACTTTTCGATACCAGTGTCTTTGAACTGCTCGTGAACAAGAGCGCTAGACCGGCACGAAACATGTCTGCAAGCTGCTAACTCCTTGCTTCCCTATTCATGTGGATATGGGCTTCATGTTTTGATTATAGCTGCATGCTTGGAATAAAGATTATTTTTATATGCAAGTTTGTGTATTGGATCCTGGTGGTCAGGGGATGCCATAAACTGTTTGTGTTTGACAATTTGGTTTATGGCCTGCTATAAAAAAGGGGTGGCTACCTTCTTTACCCACTCTGGGTTTTTGCCTTTGTCTATTATCTGTACCGGATTACTGAAGAGACTAGTAATAACTTTGTGTTTTCCTTAGGATTTCCCATATGAAAATCTTAAAAGGGACAGTCTACTCAAAAATTGTTATTGTTTAAAAAGATAGATAAAGCCTTTACTAACCATTCCACAGCTTTGCACAATCAACATTGTTAGATAAATATACTTTATAACAGTTTAACCCCTTAATTTCTGCCTTTTTTAAAGGCTCTAATGACAGCCTCTTAATCACATGCTTTTTTATTTGCTTTGCTTTTCACAACAGGAGACTGATAGTTCATGTGGGCCATACAGATAACAATGTGTTCACGCCCGGGAAGTTATTTAAGAGTTAGCACAACACAGTACTAAATGCAACTCAATAGATTTTAAATAGTCACAGTCATGTGATCAGGGGGCTGTCAGAAGATGCTTAGATACAAGGTAATAACAGAGACAAAAAGTATATTAATATAACTGTGTTGGTTGTGCAAAACTGGGGAATGGGTGGGTAATAAAGGGAGTATCTATCTTTTAAAACAATAAAAAGTATATTGTAGACTGTCCCTTTAAGGTGGTGACAGCAGGTATGATTTAGTATGGGTGGCATTAAAAAGGGGAGCTTTGGGTATTTTCTGGGTAAACTTATGACTTTTACATGGTGTGTTATCCCCTGTACATCACACATATAAAAGAGCAGAATTAAAATATCAAATATATATTTTGTTAAACTATCAGCTTTGCACTTTGTGCTACTGTTCATAGGTTAATGAGGATAACCCACATGGTTCAATAGGTTAAAAACGATTATGCTTTGAAATGTCCTCTTTACTGTATTAAATGGACCTGTTACCCATGCTCTGAATTACTTGAAAGTGATTCAGTATATCATAAAAAAGCTGACTAGAAAATATAATATGAACAAGTCTATGTTAAAAAGAAATATAATTTTATAATCATTGTAAAAGGGATTCAAGCAGCCAATCAGGATGCATGTCCCAGAACTTACAAAGCAGTAACCATCCGGCATGTGCAGACACAGTCACTTAATTTGCCTCCTCAGTTTAAAGGGACACTGAATCCAATTTTCTTCTTTCATGATTCAGATAGAGCAGGCAATTTTAAACAACTTTCTAATTTACTCCTATTATCAATTTTTCTTCATTCTCTTGCTTTCTTTATTTGAAAAAGAAGGCATCTAAGCTATTTTTTTGGTTCAGACCATGGAAAGCACTTGTTTATTGGTAGGTGAATTTTTCCACCAATCAGCAAGAACAACACAGTGTGTTCACCAAAAATGGGGCGGCATCTAAACTTACATTCTTGCATTTCAAATAAAAATACCAAGAGAATGAAAAGAATTTGAAAATAGGAGTAAATTAGAAAGTTGCTTAAAATTGCATGCTCTATCTGAATCCTGATAGAAAAAAAATTGGGTTCAGTGTCCCTTTAAGGAAGTTTACTATGAAATCTCGTAAGATTATGGTAAAAACCCATAAGAACCCAATAAAGCAGAGTGAGCGGAGCACTGCTGATGCGGATTGGCTGTTTTTTCACCATGCATATAACAGTTAAAAGAGTAGCTGAAGAATAACTGCTCACAGAGCACTTACTCTGGTGAGCACAATAAATCTCTCCTTCTTTACAGAGTGATCATGTGATATTTTCTAGTTGCCTTTTTACAGATATAATTTTAAGTGATGCCAATGTAAATGTGCACACATAAAAACAGTACCTTTAGTCGCCAGTTGTCTCCTACATCGGTTTTAAATCCTATTTAACCAGTTTTCATGAAAGTATGTAGGATCTCTGTAAATACAAGTACGATTATGGTTAAACAGCATATACCCACCAAAGTCACTAACTCTTAAGACAGCAAACCCGATTGATTCAGATAGAACATGCAATCTCAAGCAACTTTCCAATTTACTTCTATTATCTAATTTGGTTCATTCCCTTGGTAACCTTAGTTAGAGGCATACCAAGGTAGCAGAGGCGGTTCTATGGGGGTGCTGCAGAGTGCTATCCACCTCCAAAACACACATGTAGCACCCCATTTGAGTAACAAGAGGCTTTTTCACCATTTTTGTTCCCCCCCCCCCCCCCCCCGCAAAGATTAAAATTCCAGACTTGCCACTGCTTGGTAGGCTCAGAAGCAACAATGCACTACTGGGGAGCTAGCTACTAATTGGTGTCTGCACATATATGCCTCTTGCCATTGGCTCAGCTGATGTTTTCAGCTAGTTTCCAGTAGCACATTGCTGCTCCTTCAATGAAGGATACCATAAAAATAAAGCAAATTTAATGAAGGAAGTAAATTGGAAAGTTATTTAAAATTGTATGTTTTATCTAGGGTGGCTAAAAATTATATATATATATATATATATATATATATATATATATATATATATATATATATATATATATATATATTTATTTTTTTTATTTAAATTAAACACACACACACACATATATATATATATATATATATATTTAAAGCTAGCTTTCTATTAAATAGGACTATTCAATGCAGTAAAATTACATAATTTACAAGTACATAATAAAAAGAAAATGCAATAACACTCATTGAATTTTAAATAAGCAGTATATTTTTTTTTTGACAAACTTATTTTTCTCTCATTTTCCAGCCCCCTGTATCATGTGACTGACATCAGCCAATCGCAGACTATTATATGTATAGCCTGTGAGCTTGTGCACATGCTTAGTAGGATCTTGTTGCCAAGAAAGAGTGAATATAAAAAGACTGCAACATTTGATAAAGGAAGTAAATTGGAAAGTGTCTTAAAAGTCATGCTCTATCTCAGTGATTTTTAACCTTTTTTTTGCCGTGGCACACTTTTTTACATTAAAAAATCCTGTGGTTTACACAGAACTCCGCTCAGCGTGTGTATCGCAATTGACGTAAGGTGGGCGTGGCCTTACGCGTTTTATGGAACTCATCCGCTTTGTCAGAGGTTCTATTAGTTCAATTAGAGCGGTACATTTGAAAATACAAGTGGATTTTAAACATCGAGAAGCGAATAGGATTGGCTGTGTGTTCCACTGGGGACACTGGGATAAACCGGAGCTGCACGATCTTGGAGAACTTGTGGTGACAGTACCTGGAAATAAGTGGGGACACTTTGACATCCAACTGCCATTCCTTACCTCATAAGATTGAGGTTTTATTTGTGAGTAGGGAGAACCTAAGGGTTATTTACACACACATATTTCTCTGGTGAACTAAAATGTATACATTATACATCACAAGACCCCACCCGGCTACTTCATACCACCACCCATCAGGAATAAAATTTCTGGGAAGGACACTGAATGCACAAACACATACATGCTATTAAATTCTTTTTTGTACTTACATTTTTTGTAGAACTATCGCCATAGCGACCCCGCTAGTCAGGTCTTCCACTGTTTTACATGGTGCATCCACATGAAATGTCTGTATCTAAACAAAAAAAAAAAAAAAATCAGAAAAGAAAAAAAAGGTCAGGCCGCCATTATAAATTAGAGTTTAAAATCTCATTCACTATAAAATGTTAATTATGTAAAACAAAATAACTTTGTAATGTACTTTTATTATTTAGCATGCTTTTCCTGTAAATTGTAGCGTTTCCACTGACCCCTGAGAGGCTCAAGTGTATTATATGAAATGCTGACAATCCTACATGCTGTAAAGTGATTGGTTGATATGTACAAGAGCTTGTTAATATCTATACCTTATTGGCAGTAGTAAAGGTACCGAGATAAACAACATTCAAGAGGCTTTTCAATGGATTTGCTCCCCAAGACTGCAAAGCAATGCATATTTTTCAAACAAAACGCTGTTAAAACTTTAAAGGGTCGGATTACGAGTGGAGGGCTAATTAACGCTCCCGCTCGAAGTTCAATTGCGCTAGAAGTTTTTGCAAGCTGCGGGTTGCGCTCGTATTACGAGTTGAACGTAAAATGTTTTTCGCACAAACGCTAACCCGAAGAACGCAAAAAGCCAAAGTTAGAATGTCGCGTGCGCGTTCACGTATTCCCCATAAAAAAAAGTCAATGGAGAGAAAAAAAGTGGGGAAAAACATCCCACTTTCGTCCAAACCCGATCACAAATTCTCATGTGCACTAACCCGATATGAAAATAATAATATTTCACATTCCAATGTTCTTAACATAGAAGACTATGTTCTATTTATTCATTCATAATGTTTGTAACGCGTCCGTCGCCAATTGCCCACGCATCCTCAAAAGAATGTTGGCTGCGCGAGACAGCCAAAAGAATGTTGGCTGCGCGAGCAGCCAAAAGAATCCAGCTGCATCCAGGTGGATTTGTGCAGCGTAGGCAAACAAAACCTTAAAAAAAAAAAAAAAAACACAACATGCAACACATAACACATGATCCTTGTACACCCCCTTGGATGTATTTTAAGAAAAATCAAATAAAGAATTTGTGGTTTTAAAAGCATCACTGCACTTTGAACTGTTTGTTACATTGCTTTTCTCCAGGAAGCAGTGTTGCTTACCCTTAGGACCCTGTGTGTAGAGCAGTTTGGTGTGCGGATAGTCAACCCGGAAATTCAGGGACAGGATTGGATCAGCAGAGGTCACGTGGTACCCCTCCTGCATCCTGGGACGCTACACGGATCAAGGGGAAGCCGTTTCAGGCACAGGACACCATAGGCTTCCAAATTGCAACAGGATACTTCACTTATTTGTGAAGATTAACGGTCCCCACCCTAAAAATCCTATTGTTCAAAGTTAAATAAAAATGTGAGACAAAAGAATGGCAAAAGGTGCACAGATAGGAAATAAAGAAAATCGGATACTCAAATCCCTTATAAATATGCCATGAAATGACCACAGTAAGGATATATACAAATATATATATATATTTTTAAACGCGTTAGGAATACTACTTGTTAAGACTTTGGCTTGTTCTGTGGGTGAAATTTTCACCATTATATATGTACATCACCAGTGGGATCTGCTGAACCGCTTGAACTGCTGTGTATATCTGCAATTTGTATTTATAATGCTTAACTGATACCTCATAGCGAATTGGGGTTGACAAATGTAAGCAGGTTTTTCCATAGGTTTTTTTTTAATAAAATTTTCAGTTTTATCACTACAACATTGCACTATTGTTTGGCGTTTTTTGTCTCCTCTATTATATCCTGCCTCCTGTAACGTGGAGAGAAAGAGAGAGAGGAAGGAATCTACCATACCCAGGCAATGCCGAAGCACATTAACTGTCTGACGGATACAGAACGCTGGATGCAATTCATGTGCAGCACTTACCTCATCTGATTGAGGTAGTTTCTAGTAAGTGGGCATTTTTGCACTTATTTGTGAAGATTAACGGTCCCCACCCTAAAAATCCTAAGGTGAGAAAAAAGAATGGGAAAAGGCGCACAGATAAGAAATAAAGAAAATATCTGACACTCAAATCCCTTATAAATATGCCATGAAATGACCACAGAAAGGATATATACAAATGTATTATATATATATATATAATATACCTCGATAATCTAAAAATGAAAAAAACAGTCAGGACCTGATCAAATCCCAGCAATCCTGTTGAAGCTCAGTGCGCCGGCAATTGCTAAGCCTGTCGCAACCCTAATTAACAAATCCTTGGTGTCTGGATACATACCCAAACTCTGGAAAACTGCAAGAGTAGTGCCTATTCATAAAAGTGGGGAGTTAACATTGGTTTCTAACTATCGTCCTATATCATTGCTCCCTGTATTGTCAAAAATCTTAGAAAAATGCGTCCCTACGCAATTATGCGAGTATTATCAACTTTCTAACTATCTGACCCCTGATCAATCAGGTTTTAGACCAAATCACTCCACTACAACTGCCCTCCTAAAAGTTTGCAACGACATCCAAACTGGCATGGAACAAGGAGACCTAACTGGTGCTATTTTCCTTGATTTTGCAAAGGCTTTTGATACAGTGGATCATGACCTACTACTTCTCAAACTAAAAAAACTCTGGTATTGCTGATCGCCCGTTAACCTGGTTTAAATCATATGTATCGGATCGATCACAATATGTCTCTGTCTCTAACAGTGACTCCCTCCCTCTTCCAGTCACGTGTGATGTTCCCCAAGGTTCCATTCTCGGCCCCCTACTATTCACATTATTTATAAATGATTTGCCTAATGTCTGCAAATCCTCAACTGTACACATGTACGCAGACGACACGGTAATCTATGCAAACAAATCTGATCTGCTGCAGCTTGAAGCAGTGCTCCAAGACCAGTTCACAGAGGTAGAAAAGTGGATCTCGAAAAACAAACTCTTCCTAAACACTGACAAAACGGTCACAATGATCTTTGGAACGGGACCTAAAATACAAAAATTACAAAATTCCCATCTTCACATCAAAACAAAATCCAATCGCACGCTGACCGCAGTCCACCCTTTTAAATACTTAGGTATGTTGTTAGACCCCAATCTATCTTTTGGACTCCACATAGAAAAACTTGCCTCTAAACTTTATCCAAAACTAGGTGCCCTGTACAGAAACAAATCTTGCCTCAGCCCTACAGTAAAGAAAAAGATTGTACAGCAAATGCTGATGCCTATCTTGGATTATGGGGACATAGTATACGCACCTGCACCGCAAACTCACCTTAATAAACTTAATACGTTATATAACTCGCTCTGCCGCTTTGTGCTACAATGTAACTACAGGACCCACCATTGTGACATGCTAAAAGAACTAAACTGGCTGTCGCTGGAATCCAGACGCACCCTCCATCTTTCCTGCTTTGTCTTTAAGAGCCTTTCTGGGAAGCTCCCACCCTACCTGAGCAGAATGCTCTCCCCGGCTGTTCCCACCTCCTATAACCTCCGATCCAATAACAGCACATTATTTAGCTTGCCTCAATACAAAAAGAAAGCAGCTCGATCCTCCTTTTCCTACAGAGCACCACAATTATGGAACGACCTCCCTCACACCTTAAAAACTTCCCCAAGCCTAAAATCCTTTAAGAGATCCCTCTATACATATCTCAAAACAGAATGCTCCTGTCATGGTTGATTATATATTTCATACCTGCTCTATGTTAAATGTTTGCATATATTGTGTATTATTATTATTGTTTTTGTATTTTATTGTACCCTATTGTATCAATGCAATGTTTTGTGATCCCAGGACATACTTGAAAACGAGAGAAATCTCAATGTATCCTTCCTGGTAAAATATTTTATAAATAAATAAATACAGGTATACCTCACTTTACAGCGATTCGCTAATACAGCACTTTGTGGAGCTGAAGTTCAACCTCCAAGGATTTTGAAATAGTGCTGTAATCATCATGAGATTGCGTGAAAAGTGACTGGGCCCATTTTGTTATGCACAGTTCACTCTGTTTACAGCATTTCAGTGAAAACTGTGTCTCAGTGCTATAGTCTGGCAAATTTTACTACAGTCATTGTCACTATTTTACAGGTACAGTATTCATTGAATACTGAGCTGCGCTAGTGTTAAACTAAATATAGCGCTATTGCACACCTAATATATGTTAGTTCAAACATGTTTTCAAGCTTTTAAACACACTGGCAAGTGAAAAGAAAGCTAAAACCACCTTGTTTCACTTTACAGCGGGGCTTCGGTCCCTAACCCGCTGTATGAGCGGGGTATACCTGTATGTATGTATGTATGTATATATATATATATTAAAACTGAGGATAATAAATTAATTTTTTTTTTTTTTTTTTTAAAAAAGGGGTAATCACATCTAGTAAAAATTCAAAATTTAAAAATCCATTTCAAAAGGTGTTTAAAAAAAAAAAAAGAAAAAAAAAAAAAGGCATTTGTAACTACATACTCCACCTACGTTGCTTCTATTTGAACTGATATAGGAGTTTACCTAAACACACGACGTTTGATTTTATACAGTTTTTTTTCTGAATACATTTAGGAACCAACGGATTAACACCTACTTTGGTGCCAGCTGCTTATATTTATTTTTTTCACTTTTCATATGTATCACATTTGATTGTTTTCATTGAATTGAGTGTGTTTATGTTTTATGAATTATTAGCTATTTGATCTATTTGATTTTATTGTATCTATGAATTTTTACTAGGTGTGATTACCCCTTTTTTTAAAAAAAATAATAATCATTTATTATCCTCATTTTTAAGCACTTTATATATATTTGTTATATATCCTTTCTGTGGTCATTTCATGACATATTCATAAGGGATTTTCTTTATTTCCTATCTGTGCACCTTTTGCCATTCTTTTGTCTCAAACATACATTATATATATTATATTTATTATATATACACACACACACACATATATACATACAGAAGAAGAAATAAAAACTCACAAGGGTGCCAGAAGCACCTCACAATTGTCCGTTGTTCCAGAATAGGTGTGCCCTGGCATTCGTATATATTAACCTACTTCCAGCAGCAATTATAACAGACATGCCTGCACCCTGCAGCCATTTAATTTGTACAGTTATACATGTCACAGAACAACATGCTGGCAAAGGAAGTTCCCTTGTGTACATGGCAACTATTATTCCCACCATACTATACGTTTAGGGGGGAAAAAAACTCTGCACAGCCAGGTGCACACAGCTAAGCATACAGCATATGGTCTATTCAGCCACTACTTTAGTAGAGGATGACCATGTGATACATTAAGCATGTGATCTTTTGGGCTGCATTTTGTTGGTTGCTAAACAGTTTCCTTTATTTATTCTGTGAAAATAAACTGCACTATATCAGCAGTAGAATTGCATAATAAAAAAGACAATGCAAAAGCTTTAGGGCTCCATGTACTAAGCAGTGTAAGCTAGTCTGAATCTGAAATGAGTATTAGATTTTTTTTTTCTGACAAATTTCAGTTAGCTCAATTTCCCTTCCCTGTATCATATGACAGACATCAGCCAATCACAAAATGCATATATATAGTAAATTCTCGCACATGCTCACTAGGAGCTCGTACTTCATGACAAATGAACAAAGGTATTGGCAATATCACCAGCCATTACATATTTCTTCTAACCATGCATGCCAGCTTAAAAACAAATAAAACAGCATGCCTATTTTGGTACAGGAATTGGGGCTTCTGTTGCTCTAGATGTGATATGTTTGCCTTTTGAAGAAAACTAAAATGCTTTGATATTTTTTTTTATTCTGAATCTGCAAAAACATTACAAAGTAAATATAGTATTTACAAAGGATGCTGTAGTTTTATACCAGGATTTAACTAAAATTGATGATCTAAAGAACTATGGCTCCTGGAATTCTAAACGTTTTTGATTACTTTACATGCATCTCGATAGAAACACTCTGTCTTTTCAATAAATAAATATTAAGATATAAATATGTCAACTGCTGAGCTAAACAAGACTATTTAAATGTAACATTCTCACACAATCAATGGTTTTCATATAGAGAGAGAGGGAGCTTCTAAGTAAGTTTTTAAAAGGTTTTATACTGGATTTTTATATTAGTATCTGTGCATATTCTTCTTTATAGTAGTGTCATTAATGCAGTAATATGAAAATTGATGTATATTGTCCTTTTAATAAAGCAACATTTATCTTGAACAAAAAAAAAGAAATTGAATTTATATAAAAAGGAATTTAACACAGATACAGACAAAAGCAAAACAGTTTTATTTGTGTTTTCTAAATAAAACGGGGGAACAAAATAACAGAACCTAACACTGTACTAGCTTAGATATCTGTCCTATAGGAGCTTGTCAAGGAAAAGATGGTCACTTACGCTGTTATATGCAGCCTCCTATGAAGAATGAAAATATTATTTTGCTCAAATCACAATTAATATTTTTTTTCCTGAAGTCAGGGTTTTGGCCAGGCACCTTTTTAGAGAGGGCAAGGAAAGTAGCCACCCCTTTTTTATTTATTTTTTTTAAATATTTATTTATGACAAAGACAGAGAAGGTTATTACAATCTCGGTTACCACGTATAAAAACATGTGTCACAGTGAGTATACATAGTGTATAAATACACACTTAGGTAAAAAGACATATAGATTAGTTTAAAAAAAAGAAAGGGTATCTATACATCATTCAAATTTATATAGTGCACTAATAATTATAAAAGTGAACATAGAGAAATGCGTAGGGTAACCAGATAAACCTTTATACAATATCTAGTCTTTCTTTGTCTCTGGAGTTTCCCCCTTTTATCCCTCCCCCATTAGAAAGAACAGAACAAGCCATATTAACAAAACAAAACAAAACAAAACAAAACAAGAAGAAAAAAAAAAAATAAAAAAAAAAAATTATATATTATATAATTAATTAATAACAGAAATAAAGGTCCTCCCTCCCACTCTCTCCCCCCCCCCATACTATCTCACTCGGCATCTGTTGCCCATTCTTCCGGAAAGCGGCCCCCTAGGATGTTAAACTGAACAAACTCCGAATTTCTGAAAGGTTTGATTATTTTATTTTGTTGTAAAAGGGGCAGAGATTTTACAAAAGGTTCCCATTTTTTAAAAAATACTTCTAGGTATTTATCTTGCGGGAATGGTATATTATACTGTTCTGTTATAAGTTGATTGCAGAGGGCCATTTTAAATTGGGCCATAGTAGGTGCCGAAGATGCTTTCCATGCTTTAAAAATGAGGCTACGTGCTGTTAGTATAATAGTATTTATCAGACTATAGTTCTTAGTAATGCCCTGGTACTTCACCAGAAAGAAGATTTCTATTGGGGAAAAATTATGGTTCAGCTTTAAAACCATCGTCATCCAGAATGCAATCTTTCCCCAATATTGACCTATTTTGGGGCAGCTCCATAAACAATGGAATAAATCCGACCCTATAGATGAGCATCTGGGGCATGGCACCTTACTTTTGTACCACTTAGAGAGGACCGCAGGTGTAAGATATCTCTGCAGCCCAATTTTCATCTGTGACTCCCTCCAAGTTGTCGGGACCCAGCTCTGCTGGATTATTTTAAAGCTCCCAACAATAGTCTCCTCATCAATTTCTGGAAATAAAGTAGACCACCTAGCAATCATTTCATTAATTTGCAGATTTGAAGCTTTCTGATTTAGCACTAAATATAAGGGGGAGATAGCGTATATTCCTGCCGCATAAATAATAATCCTAGGCTGTAATTCACCCAGAGTCCATTCGTTCCCATGTTTCCTGTTCAGCTCCCAGAGAAGATGCCTTACTTGAAGATAGGCATAGAATTCTCGCGCCCCTAAAGCAAATCGTGTCGCAATTTCATGGAATGTGACTGGCTGCCCTTCTGTATCTCGAATTTGACCCAGGGTCTGAAGGCCCTTTGACTCCCATTCTCTAAATATCTGATTATAAATACCAGGGCTAAACTCTGGATTGCCCACTATAGGTAAATATTGTGAGACATGAGGCGAGATTCCCACCTCTGTACACAGTCTTTGCCAGGCTACAATGACGTTCTTGAAGGTACCTAGGTAGAATATATTAGAAGGCAGGGACGTAAGGGGGCAATGCAACAGAGCCTTTAACTTAAAGGGGACTACAGCCTTAGATTCCCAAGTGAAAGATGTAATCTGATCCTTCTCAGTTAGCCAATCTAAAGCAAATCTGGCTATAATAACCAGGTTATATGTCTGAATATTAGGAAGTGCCAAGCCAGCTGCTAACTTAGAATTCATAAGCTTAAAAACGGAGATCCGTGGTCTCTTGCCATTCCAAAGGAATTTGGAGCAAGCTTTATTATATATAGTAATATCTCTTTTGTGTAAAAACCACGGAATATTTTGCAATATATAGAGGAGTTTTGGAAAAATCACTGACTTAATCAGGGTCACACGAGCGGTCAGCGAAATTGGTAACCTAGTCCAGTCCTCGAGCTTTTTCTTGCACGAGTCCAGCACTGACCTATGATTTAGGCTATACCAATCTTCCGCGTTTCTGGATAAACGTAAACCCAGATAAGTAATCTGGGAGACTTCTTGAAAGGGATGCTTCACCCGTGATACTAAGTTTTTATGTATCCACATTAATTCCGATTTTGAAGTATTGATCTTAAATCCGGATATTTCCCCAAACTCTTGGGTTATCCTCTGTAGGATAGGCAACGATACTTTAAGATTAGATATAAATATAAGGAGATCGTCTGCGTATTGGAGAAGCACCAGTTTCTCCCCCGCCCATGTAATCCCTTCCAGTTCTTGTCGTAATCGGATAGCTAAGGGTTCTATACTAAGATTAAACAGGAAAGGTGAAAGCGGACAACCCTGTCTAGTCCCTCTAAATAGATCAAATCGTTGTGTAGAAGTATTATTAATAATCACCGCAGAGGAGGGGGTACTATAAATCAGGCGTATGTAGTTGGTAAAGAATCCTGAAAACCCAAAACGTTCCAACGCAAAGAATAGATGATCCCAACTGACCCTATCAAAGGCCTTCTCGGCATCAACCGTAAGAATGGCCCTGTCTATATTATCGCCAGATTCTGCAAGTTTGTATTTGTTAGAGAAAAATTCGAGCAAAATCAGAAGTTTCCTCGTATTCTTTACGGGATTACATCCAGGCATGAAGCCGGTTTGATTCTCATGAATTAGCTCGCCCATAAAGGGTTTCAGTCGTGAGGCTATGATAGCTGCTAACAGTTTATAATCGGTGTTCAGGACCGAGATAGGTCTAAAGGAGCTGGGTTGCTCAGGGTCCTTACCCTTTTTTAGAATCAGCGAAATATTTGCAGAAGCAAAGAGAGAAGAACATCGAGTGTTCTCTGAAAAATAAAAATTGAATAACTTAGTTAATATAGGTAATACCTGTGGTTGTAAAATTCTGTAGTACTCAATAGGAAGAGCATCCGGGCCGGCAGCTTTGTTAGATTTCGCCTTCTTAATTGCCCATGATATTTCCTCCTCCGTAATGGGAGCGTTAATAATGTCTCTGGCCTCTAAAGCCAGGCGTGGTACTTTGATCTTGCTCCAGAATGCCTCTTTCTTATCTACATCAAGGGGATCTTGTTCATACAAAGTCTGAAAGAATTCAGAGAACACTCTTTCAATATCTGAGTGGTTCGTATATCTCTTATCTCCTTGTTTGATAGCGGTGATAGCCTGTCTAGGCGAAAAGTTCGCTAATCTCGCTAAGAATTTCGCCGATCTGCCCGTGTAACCCCCGTATCTAGCTTTCAATCTAATTTCTTCCTGGGCACTAACCTGTTTCATGTGTGTGTCTCGAAGAGTCTTTGCTGTAGTGTAGGCCTCCCAAGTTTCTCTGGTATGTTTACTGACATAGGCTCTATAAGCGTTCTTAACACGATTAGCTAATTGTCTAGTCACTAAGCTACAATGTTTTGACCAGTAGCGTATATAAGATTTAATCTCTCCGCGTAGGACGGCCTTGGAGGCTTCCCAGAATGTCTCAATTTTATCCATATAATTGCCATTATTATTATGATAATCTGCCCACTTCGATCGTACGTGTTGCTGAAATTTTATGTTATTGCATAGATATCTAGGGAAGGAAATATAATTTGATCCCGACCGCATCTGGCCAGTATCAAGCTTTAGTACTATAACAGCGTGATCAGAGATAACTATATCTTCGATTCCAGAGACCCAGTTTCGGCCAAGCATTGTTTCTGATATCAAAAAATAGTCAAGCCGGGAGAATGAACGCTGGACATGAGATACACACGTATAAGTACGATCGTCCGGGTTCTGTACCCGCCATAGATCGACCAGGCCCAGATGCGAACATAATTTCTGAAAGATGCGTACCTTCCTACCTCTGCTGATTAAAGCTCTTTTATTAGAACTATCTAAAAGGGGGTCAGCTAGCAAGTTAAGATCTCCTGCAATAATTAGATTTAATCCAATAAATTTATGGAGCTTTACGGACAGAACTGACCAGAATGTATGGTCAATTTGATTGGGTCCATATATGTTGCAAATTATATATCTAATATGCTTAATTTCCATTTCAAGTATTAAAAATCTCCCTTCGGGATCAGCCTCCATATTAATTATATGATAATCCAATCTCCGGTTTATCAATATTGCGACCCCCCTCTTCCTTGAAGTGAATGGAGCTGCTACCACTTCCCCTACCCACTTAGATTTAAGTTTGGGGGTTTCGGTGATATTAAGATGTAGTTCCTGTACGAGAGCTATATCGGGGTTAAATTTCCCCAAATGTTTTATTATAGCTTTTCTTTTAATTGGTGAATTAATACCCCCTACATTCCAGGATAGTAATTTAAGATTATATGCCATCAATATTATTTACATTCCATGATAGTAACTTAAGATTATATGCCATCAATATTATTCAATTTACCAATCCCTACCCTCAAAAGGTGCTCCATAAATTCTAAAACATAACTGGGGACCGCTGTCCGGAAGGTGGCAGTCAAGACAGAGAAGGAGGCGGGGGGAGGAAGAGAGGGAAAGGGAGGGGAAAGGAGAAGAAAGAGAGGGAAAGAAACAAAAAAAAAACAAAAAAAAAAAAATTTTTAAAAAACCACCATTACTATAGCTAACATAGATTGCACTTATGAAAACCATATAGCCTGTCAAAAACATCTCATGTTAGTTAACTGTTTAAATTCTAAGATCAAAAAAAACATATCTTTAATATAATTCGATACGTAATCAGGGTACCCCTGATTCCCTACAGAAAGTCTCTGCCTCCCTAACATTATTAAGTGTGTGTGTATTACCATCTTTCTGTACAATTAACTTTGCGGGGTAAATCAATCTAATATCGTAGTTCTCCCTCCGTAGTCTCCCATAGAAAAAAGACATGTCTCTTCTCTTAGCCAGTGTTTCAGAGGAGAAGTCTTGAAACATTAGTAGTTTGTGGGGGCCTACAGAGAGAGAGCCACATTTCCTATAATGCCTAAGGTATAGTAACTTATCTTGAAAATTCACGAATTTAAAGATTACTGGCCTAGGTCGTGCGGCCTCATTGTGCTCACGCCTCTGCCCTATCCTATGTACTCTCTCAATCAAAAAGGGGGCAGCAGGAGTCGGAATCTGTAGAGCCTGGGGTAATATAGTAGTGGCAAAATTCATTAAGTCTTGAAATTCAGGGGCCTCAGGCAGACCGATCACTTTAAGATTGTTACGTCTTGATCGGTCTTCAAGGTCCTCCATCTTGGCCTGTAAGGACGAAATGAATTTACTATGGGTGTCCATTGTAGGATCAGTTACATTAAGTCTATCCTCTAGATCCGAGATCCGATTCTCTATTTCCTCCAATCTTGAGGAAAACTGCCTAATCTCTAAAGTGAGGTTTGATATCTCACTTCTGATCTCCTGCTTAATCATATCGAATTGAGGTGCAAGTAATTTGGCCACTTCAGCTGCAAATTCTGCCATATTGATGGGAAAGGGATTGGGGATACTTTTTTCTTTTGGGGAGACTATACTAGAGTCCAGATTTCTGCTGCTGCCCCCTTTTTTGTCCTTTGCTTTAGGTGGCATATTGGAGGGTGAGCTTTTCGAATTAATATATTTGTCCATGAACCAAGCGTGGCTATACCTTGTCTATGCTATAACAGTTATTATCTATATAGCTTAAAGATAAGAGAAACAATTCCAAAGACACAAAAAATTATTCAGTACTCAATATCTAGACCCCTTCTGGTGTGTGATACAATATAAATTTTAAGCCTCGTGATACAAACTTTTAGATATACATATAAATATAAAATAGGAAAATATAGAAATTATAGATAGATATATTTAGTGTATGTCAACCCCCCAAGGGATTTACCTACTCCAAATTATCAGCTCTGTTTTGGGATGTGTTCCTCAAATTTTAACTTATCTGAAGTGTGTCACTTTCTAAATAGTGTTCTCTAGTTCTAAGCCCTATCTAGGATATGTTCCCGCATGCAATTAAGCTTTATAACACAAAACTTTCCTGAAAAATGTGCTAGCATAATTTCTTAAATCACCGTGACCCAGCGATAACTACATAGAACAGATTGTGTAAGATATGCAGTAATATATAACTAATGTGTTGCAATATAAATTTAAACCTCGTGATACAAAACTTTTAGATATACATATAAATATAAAATAGGAAAATATAGAGATTGTAACTAGATATTTTTAATGTGTAACAACCGCCCAAGGAATTTACCTACCCCGAGTTATCAGTTCTAATTTGGATGTGTTCCTTAGATTTTAACTTATCTAAAGTGTGTCACATTCAAATAGTGTTCCCTAGTTCTAAACCCTGTCAAGAATATATTCCCGCGTGAAATTAAGCTTTGTAACACAAAACTTTCCTGGAGAATGTGCTAGCATAATTTCTAAGAACCCCGTGGCCCAGCATTAGCTGCTTAGAACAAAAAATGTGTAAGGCATACAGTAATATAAAGCTAAAGAACAGCTCAATATCCATAAATTCAGCCCAGCCTGTTGGAAAAAAACGTCACAGGAAAAGCTAATGTTTTAGATTTGGTACAACAGGCATAATATAATAACGGTATATACCCTTTAAATAAAGCATATAGATATCAACATTGGTGAGATCTTCCAAAGCAAAATACCCGGTAGATTTTTACATGAGAATGACCTGCTATGTTTAATACCTGGGGAGTACCTGTGATAGATTCCTCAGATTTATACTGTTCCCAGTAAACTCAAGCTCAGGGGTATAGGGCCCTTCTACCATAAACCTGCCTAAAAGAAGATTTATATACCAGTGAGACACTAATAGGCAAGAGTATAAACATAAATAAAGATTACAGCTCCCATACAAACAGTCCCATTAATAGACTTAAACAAAACCGGCAACAGTACATCTTCTTCATTGCATCCACAGTAACCTGTCCTGTTAGCCAAAGACAGCTGCTCAAAAAATGGCCCTGAGAGAGTCCGGTGCGCCTCGCACCGCAATAGATGGTCCACCAATGCGGGCCCCACAGTTACAGTGAGCTCAAATGTTCTTTTATGCCCAGCGGGGAAAAAAAACAGACATACAGGGATACGATACCTCGCCACAGATGTTGAGCGCTTCGGCTTGTATTCTGCTCACTTAACTCACTTAATCTTCCCAGGCTGTGAACTGCAGGAGCGGGGGGCCCCTTGCTGCGAACAGGCAAGAAGTCACTCCACGGCGTGGCAGCCCGTCCCCCGCCGGGAGCAATGTAGACAGCGGTCGGGTCGGCCGCCTCAGGCCCGGTTCCTCCAAACGTATGTGGGCTCCAGGTAAAAAGGGCTTCTGATTGTGTAGTAACCAGGACCGGTGGGCGGTGATACCTGCAGCACCTTCTGTAAGAGATATTATCTGCCCGTCCAGGGGGCCCAAGCTTCTCCGGAGAACTCAGCACTGCTTCACTCTCAGCCAGGGAGAGGGGCACTGCCGCCTATGGTGCCGGGACCTCCCGGTGGATTCAGGAAGCTTGTCGCTATCAGCGTGCTCGTCGACACCTGCCTGAGAACATGGAAACTGCCGCTTATTGTAGCGTACACTCAACCAGGTAAGTGATAAGTCGCGGTTCTACTCAGAAGGCTCTGGCGTGCAGGTTGCTTGCCCAGAGAGCTGCGTTTGTATAGGTAAGTCCAGGTGTCTCTAAGCCGGCAAGTTTAAATGGTCGTTGCAGTAGCGTGGCAAGCTAATAGCCGTTAGTATTGAGTCTTAGGCAACTTTAAAGTTTTATCCGAGAGCTGCTACTCACAGCACCTGAGAACGTGGAAACTGCCGCTTATCGTAGTGTACACTCAACCAGGTAAGTGATAAGTCGCGGTTCTGCTCAGAAAGCTCTGGCGTGCAGGTTGCTTGCCCAGAGAGCTGCGCTTGTATAGGTAAGTCCAGGTGTCTCTAAGCCGGCAAGTTTAAATGGTCGTTGCAATAGCGTGGCAAGCTGATAGCCGTTAGTATTGAGTCTTAGGCAACTTTAAAGTTTTATCCGAGAGCTGCTACTCACAGCACCTGAGAGCCCGTGCGAAGATGGTGTGCACCAGCCACCGTGCATTCTTGGGCTGCAATTCTAACTTCCCATGCAGGATCGAAATCCTAATACCCAAGCCTGTGTATGGCCAAGGGAAACAAAAGCATATGTTGGGGATGGATCAGGCCTCACATAGAGGCGCGGAGCTTCAATGGCACCTGCAGCTACCTGCCGCTACCTGCATGCCCCGCCTCCAACAGGAAGTCAGACAGCCACCCCTTTTTTAAAGGATACCATAAACTAAACTTGCAAGCCCTGGCTGAAGCTATAGGATAACTTAAGAAAAATTAACCCCTGACAGCCTAAAATCATTAAGTCTTTATAACATAAACAAAACACTGTTTTTATATTCTTTATTACTAAAGATTGTGCACTTCCATTTCCCAAGCAGGAATATTATGGATATATAAAAACACACATTTGTTTTATAGGGACATTAAATACTAAATACATTTTATTAGCATATTATTGATGTTAATTCCCAACCTCCCTCTAGTTATGGTGCTGCCATATTGAAATCTAGCTTTCACTGCCAGTGCTGACGTGTTTGTACTTGTGCAGCAACTCTCCTTCAGATACCTACAGTGAAACATATGTTCCAAAAGGGCAGCACCCATAATTAGAGGGAGGTACTTGAAATGTATTTAGTGTTTAATGTTCCTTTAATAATCATCAAATGAAGAATTTACAACTACAAAAGCATATGCGACTTTAGTTTAACAACTGCTGAACCATTTCCAGCACTGTGCTGAACAGTTTTGGGGTGTTTAGGTGCTGCTCACATTTAATACCCACTGTAAGCCAATTTTGAGTGATAAACACACACACATTATATATTGGGGGGGGGGGGGTTCAGCAGACCCAGCAGATTCAAACTATACCATTATTTCATGTATATATCAGAACGTGTGAAAACTCTACATCAAAATGTGTGAGGGGAAAATAAATTATATTTTTATTAAAATTTTAATAAATAAAGTTGCAAACAATAGCGTGTGCTTTTTTTCTCTCTAAACTCTATAATCGAAAGACAGGATTATCCACATATAAATTAGTGCCGTTGGGTATAGTTATATAAGTTTGATGTACCCAGAAGCCTCTTCTCAAATCAATGCACATTTATTCAGGCAAGGTAATTTCTATTACCCCAGCAATCAACTGGCTATTAAAACTTATGGATTCGATTTATCAAGCTACGGCGGACAGGGGCATACATTTGCGCCCCTGTCCACCGTAGCTCGCCTCTGGTGGACAGAATTCCGCTGGTGGAATTTAACATTGCACACGAGCGCTATTTTGCACTCACGTGTAATGCCGCCCCCTGCCTGTGCACAGTCAATCACGCGTGGGCAGGAGCTGTCAATCTCCCCAGTCAGACAAGACCAGGGAGATTGGAATTCTCCACCTAAGAGGTGGAGAAGAGTCTAGGAAGCAGCAGGGGGTTTCTTTTTGATATTTTTGCCTATTATAAATGCCCAGAGACTCCCTCTTTAAAAAAAAAAAAAAATATATATATATATATATATATATATATATATATATATATATATATATATATATATATATATATATATATATATATAAAGATTTTAATACATTTTTCTAAACTCCATTGTGAAAGAAGAGGTTACCTGCATATAAATTAAGGCTATTTTGGTAATACTATTACTTTGATTTAAACTTGGGGATTCCCATAAGCCTCTGCTCAAATAAATGCACATTTATTCCTGCAAGTGACCACTTAGATGTTAAAAAATATATTGGCTTTATTTTAAAGAGGGGTTTATGGGCTTTAAAACTAGGGGGCATGGGGCCTTTTGTAACAGGTTACAGACACTTAGATACATCATTGAAAAAGGCGGACAATTACCTTTCCAACTGTGTGTCTTGAGGTTTTGTAGAAGTTAAGGGAGCAGAGATAGAATGGGTTTCACATGCACCCCTCCCCATTCTTTTTGTCCCTGCTTCTGGGTTTTTGGGTCTAAGTGACATCACCATGTCCAAACCTGGCAATGTCACTTACATTCCCAAAATCCCCAAACTGACGTCACCTCGTAAGCCACCAAAGACCTAAAATGTCTAAAATGTAAAATGATATATTCACATGTATGTAATCAACCAATGTATATTGTTGATGTTGAATAACAGTATAGCGATTTATTAATGAAGGATAATAATGATATTTATATAATAAAAAAATAAGAAGACATCATCTAGAATCAGGGTGGATAGAAATCAATGATTTAAAAAAAAAAAAAGGGACCTCATTTTGGCCCTAACCTCTGACGAAGAAGTAACATATAAGATAAAAACGTTAAAAACGCGTAAGGTGTGTTTTGTGGGCTACCCGGTCCTGGCAGCCTTATAATTTCCTTGTATAGGGACTGATTTTACGGCACAAACATACCTCATATGTTTGAGGTTGTATCCTGTAAGCCAGGGGTCGACAAATTTGTTTGAAATTTAGGAGCCAGTAAGAATATTTAGGAGCCAGACAGTGGCATTTGTATATATTACATATGGAGAATAATCTGAAAAAGTTAGGAGTCAGGGGTAAAATTCTAGGAGCCAGTGGCTACCTGGGTTTGTCGAGCCCTGTAAGCATATCTCTGTCTGCGCTTTTATTAACAATAATTAAAAGTTTTTACATTATTGCAGTTTCTCTTTCTCCCTCTTTTCTATGCCCTTGTTTTTGCTCCATATAGAGTTAGCCTTGAGGGTTAGATTTCTTAGAGAATCTGGGAGACCGAACTGGATACTCACACTTGGAGCGGACGGGTTGATGACAGGACCTATTCATACTTCCTCCTCCCTCCCCCTACTACTGACTGAGCTTTCCACTTACCTCATAGGATTGAGGTAAAGGTCGGCGAGTACCCCTTTTACAGCCATTTTTCACACTGGGACTCCAGGACGTATTACTGTGGAACTTTTTTTGATTTTCATCCTATTATGAACTGTTTGGAGCATTTGGATATCTTGTGTTAAGATATCACACTTGGAACTCTGATACGTGTTTTGTTTTGCCTGATTTGATACAGATTGCTGTTAATATAACATATATATTATTATTTTATTATTATCGGTTATTTGTAGAGCGCCAACAGATTCTGCAGCGCTATAAACAAAGGCAGAGTACAACAAAACAATTATATGGATCAAATGGGTAGAGGGCCCTGCCAAGAGTTGCACTGTTGAAGTCAGCTCTTAAGAAGGTGATCTACAAATAGCTGGACTCTTAGGCTTACATGCTAAGGGGGTTCAGGGGATAGCGATGGAGGAGAGGAACTGGTATAAAGAAAAGTTAGCGTAGGTTGTATGCATCCCTGAACAGAAGAGTCTTTAGGGAGCGCTTGAAGCTTTCAAAACTAGGGGAGAGTCTTGTGGAGCGAGGCAGAGAGTTCCACAAGATGGGAGCCAGTCTGGAGAAGTCTTGTAAACGGGAGTGTGATGAAGTAACAAGAGAGAAGGAGAGTAGGAGAAGGGGATGGGAGGGAGAGTATCTGGGACAAGGTCTGAGATATAGGGGGGGAGCAGTGCAGTTGAGGGCTTTGTATGTCAGAGTGAGAATTATTATAGAGGCAAGAGGAAGCCAGTGAAGGGATCGGCAGCGAGGTACAGCAGATGAAGAGCGAAGTGTAAGGAAGATGAGCCTGGCAGAGGCATTCATTACGGATTATAAAGGAGCTAGGCGGCAGGTGGGGAGACCAGAGAGGACAGAATTGCAGTAATCGAGGTGGGAAAGGATGAGAACGTGGATTAAAATCTTAGTTGTGTCTTGTGTAAGGAAGTGTCTAATTTTAGAGATGTTTTTAAGGTGGAAGCGGCAGGATTTAGCCAAAGACTGAATGTGAGGAGTGAAAGAAAGATCTGAGTCAAATGTGACCCAGAGACATCGGGCATGCGGGGTAGGGGTAATGATGGAGTTGTCAACAGTTATAGAAAGATTGGGGGTGGAGATTTTGGAAGAAGGGGGAAAAAATAAGGAGCTCAGTTTTGGAGAGATTTAGCTTGAGGTAGTGAGAGGACATCCAGGAAGAGAGGGAACTTAGTGATGACGTGTAGATTGAGAAGAGAAGGGGACCGAGGACAGAGCCTTTCGGTACTCCAACATAAAGTGGTGATGGGGCAGAGGAGGCCCCAGATAAGGTTACACTAAAGGTACGGTTTGACAGGTAGTAAGAGAGCCACAAGAGGACTGTGTCACAGATGCCGAAGGATTGGAGCAAAAGAGGGTGGTCAACAGTGTCAAAGGCTTCGGACAGATCAAGGAGGATAAGCAGAGAAAAGTGGCCTTTTGATTTTGCTGTAAGTAGGTCGTTGGTAACCTTAACAATTGCTGTCTCTGTGGAGTGATGGGGACGAAATCCAGATTGCAGTGGGTCAAGGAGGGAGTTTAATGTTAGGAAATGGGACAGGCGTGCATATACTAGTTTTTCCAAGAAGCTTTGAGGCAAGAGGGATGAGGGAAATAGGGCGGTAGTTGGATGGGGAGGTAGGATCAATGGAAGGTTTTTTGAGGATAGGTGTGACTAGTGCATGTTTCAGAGATGAGGGAAATATACCGGGGTGCTGAGGGAGAGGTTGAAAATGTGTGTTAGTATAGGGGTAATGGTAGCAGAGAGGGAGGGGAGTAGCTGTATAAGTGCCAAAACTTCTTCCTCAGTAACAGGGGAGAATGAGCTAAGTTTAAGGTTATGTGGGTTGTGGTTGATTAACCCCTTAATGACCGCAGCACTTTTCCATTTTCTGTCCGTTTGGGACCAAGGCTATTTTTACATTTCTGCGGTGTTTGTGTTTAGCTGTAATTTTCCTCTTACTCATTTACTGTACCCACACAAATTATATACCGTTTTTCTCACCATTAAATGGACTTTCTAAAGATACCATTATTTTCATCATATCTTATTTACTATAAAAAACATTATAAAATATGAGGGAAAAAATGGAAAAACACACTTTTTCTAACTTTGACCCCCAAAATCTGTTACACATCTACAACCACCAAAAAACACCCATGCTAAATAGTTTCTAAATTTTGTCCTGAGTTTAGAAATACCCAATGTTTACATGTTCTTTGCTTTTTTTGCAAGTTATAGGGCCATAAATACAAGTAGCACTTTGCTATTTCAAAACCACTTTTTTTCAAAATTAGCGCTAGTTACATTGGAACACTAATATCTTTCAGGAATCCCTGAATATCCATTGACATGTATATATTTTTTTTTAGAAGACATCCCAAAGTATTGATCTAGGCCCATTTTGGTATATTTCATGCCACCATTTCACCGCCAAATGCGATCAAATAAAAAAAATTGTTCACTTTTTCACAAATTTTTTCACAAACTTTAGGTTTCTCACTGAAATTATTTACAAACAACTTATGCAATTATAACATAAATGGTTGTAAATGCTTCTCTGGGATCCCCTTTGTTCAGAAATAGCAGACATATATGGCTTTGGCTTTGCTTTTTGGTAATTAGAAGGCTGCTAAATGCCACTGCGCACAATACGTGTATTATGCCCAGCAGTGAAGGGGTTAATTAGGGAGCATGTAGTGAGCTTCTAGGGTTAATTTTAGCTTTAGTGTAGTGTAGTAGACAACCCCAAGTATTGATCTAGGCCCATTTTGGTATATTTCATGCCACCATTTCACCGCCAAATGCGATCAAATAAAAAAAAAAAACGTTAATTTTTTCACAATTTTAGGTTTCTCACTGAAATTATTTACAAACAGCTTGTGCAATTATGGCACAAATGGTTGTAAATGCTTCTCTGGGATGTCCTTTGTTCAGAAATAGCAGACATATATGACTTTGGCGTTGCTTTTTGGTAATTAGAAAGTCGCTAAATGCTGCTGCGAATCACACATGTATTATGGCTAGCAGTGAAGGGGTTAATTGGTAGTTTGTAGGGAGCTTGCAGGGTTAATTTTAGCTTTAGTGTAGATATCAGCCTCCCACCTGACACATCCCACCCCCTGATCACTCCCAAACAGCTCCCTTCCCTCCCCCACCCCACAATTGTCCCCGCCATCTTAAGTACTGGCAGAAAGTCTGCCAGTACTAAAATAAAAGGTTTTTTCTAAAAGAAAAAAAAAGAATATTTACATATGCTGTGTTTAGGATCCCCCTTAGCCCCCAACCTCCCTGATCCCCCCAAAACAGCTCTCTAAGCCCCCCCCCCTCTGCCTTATTGGGGGCTATCTTGGGTACTGGCAGCTGTCTGCCAGTACCCAGTTTGCACACAAACAAATGTTTATTTTTTTATTATTTTTTATTTTTTTCTGTAGTGTAGCTTCACCCCCAACCCCCCGACCAACCCCCACAACATAAATTACATCTAAAGTTTTTTTTTTACATTCATGGTCCCACTTTTATTTTGTTATGGGACACATTTTTCTGTAGTGTAGCGGTTCCCACCCGCTCCCTCCCCGTGCACGCGCCCGCCCCCTCATGCATGTGCGCGCGCGCCCCCCCGGACTCCCCCGCCCACGATCCCGCCCCCCTCCACATGACCAGGGCCATCGATGGCCGCCACCCACCTCCCACACACCAACGATACCGGCCATCGATGTCCGGTGCAGAGAGGGCCACAGAGTGGCTCTCTCTGCATCGGATGGCCGTAGAAGGTTATTGCAGGATGCCTCCATATCGAGGCATCACTGCAATAACCGGAAAGCAGCTGGAAGCGAGCAGGAAAGAAAGAAGCAAAGAAGTTGTATTAGGAGATTATATATATATATATGTGACAGTATACCAAGCACAATACAGACTAAATATTTAAGATTCCTTCTTTATAATTATAAAGGACTGTAATTCAAAAGACATTATGAAATAATAAAACAGTTTTATTTGTCACAAAGTTCACTGAACATGTTTATAAATAAAAAATATTACAATAAAATATTAAATTTAAAGGGGTGATGCAATTGGGTTGTAGGGCTGTTATATAACATAATTTTGACATTTATATGGAGGTTCGACTCTAAGTTGAACAGTCTTTCACTTTCCACCATACTGCATGGGGCAGAAAGATATTTTTGGTCCATTTTAGCCAGAACTGGAAATCTGTTTATTAACTGCCCAGTACTTCAGGGGTTTGTCTGAACGAGGTACAGTGATCTCTCCTACAATAATACAAATAACAGCAATTTGTATTGGCAGAACAGTAGTAAACAAATTTTAGTTCAGTCTCCACTCCAGTTTAAAATAAAATGGGAACATGCAGTTTGAAAAAACGCCACAAGGTAGCATATGGGTAGGAAGTGGAGGTATCGGTTTTAAGTATCGGTGCATTTGCACGAGTACAAGTACTCATGCAAATACTTGGTATCGGTACCGATACCGATACCAGTATCGGTATCGGTGCAACCCTAATATATATATATATAAATAAAAGCCTAAATTATGTCCTGTATCTTTCTTTACTAAGCAAGATAATCTGATTTTAAAGGGATTTTTATATAAATTTTTTATATAAAATATTTAGTTGCGAGTAATGAAACAACTTTCATTACTATTATTTATTTGCCCCTTTTTGGCCCCTTTTCAAGTAATTTATATTTCAAAATTGAGCAATTTCTATTTCTCTGAACTTGAAATGCACCCTGATGACTTATCAAGGCTAGCTCTGCTACATATAAATGCCGAATTGGATTTTTCAGATAACAACTGCAAAACAGAGTACTTTATATTTACTTTATGACAGTAGTGAGCCTTGTTGTCCATGGAGTAAAACCCAGATTGCCTTTACTTAAAAAGGCAAATGGTGGTTGGAATTTATCTGTTGAAAATTAATTGCAGTAAAAATTGTTTTAAAAACATTAAGAGTTGGCTGGTGTGTTATTCTTATTCTATAGCAACACAACAGAAATATCTTGTAATTAAAAAAAGTGTGTACTGGGTCTTTAAGAAATCACTATGTGGAATACCATATTAGCCTGTATAAAGATTCAGTTGATGAAGGCAAATATATATATATATATATATATATATATATATATATATATATATATATATATATATATATATATATATATATATATCTCAAATAACTCGTCCACATTCCTTATTTGGGAAGATCTAATCAGGACCTGCAGCTTACTAGGAGTAGACAAGGACAGATACATTTTTTTGTGCAAAAGTTCCATTGTTTTGCAGCTTCTTATCTAATAAACTCTGCCAGGTAGGGACAGTTATGTAGCAGGGTTAGGCTTATGAAGTCTGCCATGTGCACTTTCATTTTCAGAGATAAATTACAAGAGGGGCAGTAAATCGTAAAATAGCAACGCAAAGTTGTTTTACTATGTAGAATTAAGCATTTTATATTACAATCTCCAAAGTATCAATAGAAGAATTAATTGTGTCCTACTTTAAAAAAAACACTCTGGACAGCTTGCAAAGCTCTGCTGGTGAAGAGGGGCAAACCTATGAAATACTATCAAGAAATTATTTAGTGAAGGAACGTGCATTTAAAAAAAAGAAAAAATTCTATGTGCATTTGCCAATGAAAAAACAGTAATACATTTTGCTAGAGGCATTTTTTGCTAACAGAAGTATATTGCAAAAACGTTTCTATTTAAAACAGAAATGCACATTTCAATTTTAACCTTTCTATCCCCTTAACAAATTAGAGTCATACTTTGTATATTTATCATTGAACTTTGTATTTGTTGACAGATTTAATTTCCCAGAGAGCTTCATTACTTTCTATGTGCCCAACGATCAAAGATTCTCCTGCTAGTAGAGAACTCACTGAATGCAAAGAGAAAGGGTGAAACCTGCAAGTCCTTGATAGATGCCTCCCATATTGAGCTGTGCTCAGATGAGAGGATATAAAATGATCCTCCAGCACTGCGAGATCTCTTCTTATTCTAGACAGGCAACTTGTCAAAGGGTGTACTCTGCATTTCTGTATGTGAAGGAGAGACCAGCCCAGTGCAGTATAGCACTGCATGACACAAGTGTTTGTTAAATTTACATATTGTGCTTTATATTTTATACTACTTAACACTTCACAAAGGGGCCTTTAAGATTTATTACATTTAAGCTTTATACTTTCTATTTTGTATTTTAATGTATTTAGATTCTGTATTTCACAAATTCTGATTAAGTTTTGAAAGTTAATTTAACAAATTAGGATCATACTTTGTAACAAGGAAACTTTTATAATCAGCCCCTCAAGGAGTCTAATTATCTAAGAAGTCTCATAAGTGCGGCGAGATCCCTCAAATAATTTTAAAAAGGCAATTTTTTCTTGTGAGCGGTTATCTGGCTATGAAGGAAAGACACCTACATTGCACTATATAAAAAAAAAAAAAAGTTCTCTCCATGCTAGCAAAGTTTTTGATCATTACCCTTACTATTAGTGTTTTGTGTATGAAGAGATAAGACGATGCTTTTCTGCATAGAAGGTGATGAAATAAAGGCTTGTTCCATCTACAAGTTCAGCCCATTTTAAAAGGTTTTGGTTCCAAAGAGCAAAACAGGTATTTTATAAACAAAAATAAACTGCAATTTCCTATACATTTTATAACATGCAGCCTATGGCAGAACATAAAATTTGGGGGTGTTAACAAAAAGGTGGTCAGAAAGTCGAATGGCCTATCAGCAGAGAACACCAGATGCTTCTAAATAAAACTGTTCTGTCCACAATTCACTGAAATATGGATAGTAAAAAACAAAGCCAACAACATAATAAAAGAATTAACAGGACAGGTGAGGGCTTGGATTATCCAAGAATATACATTTGCAAATAAAAAAAAAATAATAATAAAAAGCAGTGGTGTCAGACTTTTTTTTTTTTAACTGAATAGGTTTTTCCCCTCAAAGGATTGGAGAACAACTTTATAAATAAAAGCCAAGTTCAACTGAGAATGCAATGGGAGAATAAAATGAATACAATTGCTAATGGGAAATACATTTTTGGAATATGGATGAGAGTTATTTGCAAGAGATATATATAGTTATAAATTTTGCCCTCATCAACTGAATTTTTACACAGACTAATTTTGCATTACACATAATGCTTTCTTAAAGGCACAATAAACACCTTGTAATTAACAAGACATTTCTGTCAAGTATTAACATTTTTAAAACAAATTAACATAATTTTTACTACAATTATTTTTAATTTTTTAATAGCTAAATTTCAGCTTCTTTGGAGAAGCCAAGCTGGGTTTTAGTCCACAGACAACAAGGCTTGAGTCATCACTGTCATAAAGTTAGTATAAAGTACTCTGTTTTGCAGTTGTTATCTGATAAAGCCAGTAGGGCATGTATATGTAGCAGAGTTAGCCTTGAGAAGTCAGCAGGGTGCATTTCAAGTTTGGAGAATTAGAAATTGCTCAAATTTACAAAGCTAATTTACATGAAAAGGAAGCAACATAAATAATGAAAATATTGCAAAGTTGTTTCATCACACATAACTAAACATTTTATAGAAAAATCTCAAGGTGTTTACTGTCCCTTTAAATCAGATTATCTTGCTTCATAAAGAAAGCTACAGTACATAATTGTAAACATTAAATATATATTGAAGTTATTTATATATAGGCATAATTATATATACACAGTATCTCACAAAAGTGAGTAAACCCCTTACATTTTTGTAAATATTTTATTATACCTTTTCTTGTGACAACACTGAAGAAATTACACTTTGCTACAATGTAAAGTAGTGAGTGTACAGCCTGTATAACAGTGTAAATTTGATGTCCCCTCAAAATAACTCGACACACAGCCATTAATGTCTAAACCATTGGCAACAAAAGTGAGTACACCCCTAAGTGGAAATGTCCAAATTGGGCCCAATTAGCTATTTTCCCTTCCCGGTGTCTTGTGACTCAGTGTTACAAGGTCTCAGGTGTGAATAGGGAGCAGGTGTGTTAAATTTGGCGTTATCACTCTCATACTGGTCACTGGAAGTTCAACATTGCACCTCATGGCAAAGACCTCTCTGAGGATCTGAAAAAAAGAATTTTTGCTCTACATAAAGATTGCCTAGGCTATAAGAAGATTGCCCTGAAGACCCTGAAATTGACCAAGACCCTGAAACTAAGCTGCAGCACAGTGGGCAAGACCATACAGCGGTTTCACAGGACAAGTTCCACTCAGAACAGGCCTCACCATGGTCAACCAGAGAAGTTGAGTGCACATACTCAGCGTCATATCCAGAGGTTGTCTTTGGGAAATAGACGTATGAGTGCTGCCAGCATTGCTGCAGAGGTTGAAGGGGTGGGGGGGGTCAGCCTGTCAGTGCTCAGACCATACGCCGTACACTGCATCAAATTGGTCTGCATGGCTGTCATCCCAGAAGGAAGCCTCTTCTAAAGATGATGCACAAGAAAGCCTGCAGTTTGCTGAAGACAAGCAGACTAAGGACATGGATTACTGGAAACATGTCCTGGGTCCCATGAGACCAAGATAAACTTATTTGGTTCAGATGGTGTCAAGCGTGTGTGGCGGCAACCCAGTGAGGAGAACAAAGACAAGTGTGTCTTGCCTACAGTCAAGCATGGTGATGGGAGTGTCATGCTCTGGGCCTGCATGAATTCTGCCAGCACTGGGGAGCTACTGTTCACTGAGAGAACTATGAATGCCAACATGTACTGTGACATACTGAAGCAGAGCATGATGCCCTCCCTTCGGATACTGGGCCGCAGGGCAGTATTCCAACATGATAATGACCCCAAACACACCTCCAAGACGACCACTGCCTTGCTAAAGAAGTGGAGGGTAAAGGTGATGGACTGGCCAAGCATGTCTCCAGACCTAAACCCTATTGAGCATCTGTGGGGCATCCTCAAATGGAAGGTGGTGAGCGCAAGGTCTCTAACATCCACCAGCTCTGTGATGTTGTCATGGAGGAGTGGAAGAGGACTCCAGTGGTAACCTGTGAAGCTCTGGTGAACTCCATGCCCAAGAGGGTTAAGGCAGTGCTGGAAAGTAATGGTGGCCACACAAAATATTGACAGTTTGGACATTTCCACTTAGGGGTGTACTCACTTTTGTTGCCAACAGTTGAGACATTAATGGCTGTGTTTTGAGTTATTTTGAAGGGACAGCAAATGTACACTGTTATACAGGCTGTACACTCACTACTTTACATTGTAGCAAAGTGTAATTTCTTCAGTGTTGTCACATGAAAAAATATAATAAAATATTTACAAAAATGTGAGGGGTGTACTCACTTTTGTGAGATACTGTATATGTAAAAAATAATAATAATATTATTATTATTATTATTATTATTATTATTATTATTATTATTATTATTATTATTATTATTATTATTATTATTATTATTATTATTATTAATATATATATATATATATATATATATATATATATATATTTCATTCATTCAATTACCAAGCTGATTAGCACCACTCTATTTATCAAATAAACCCGCTTATTTGCATGTCCTGATTATTTAAAATACATATCAGGGCACACTGTGCATGGGGGGGGGGGGAGAAAGCAATTTAAGATACACCAAAAAAGAAGGTGTGGGTTAAACCCACATATAGTTCCTTTTGTCCGGCACCAAAGTATTTATATATGGTTAAACATCTAGCTAAATAGTACAATTAACAGGTGCAGGACTTACAGGTATAGTATCTAAATATGCAGAAAAGAAACACCCAATAAATCATATAAAACAATATAATAGGGTAATTTTATAGGACTAAATGATACTTTATTGCCACCTTAAAAACAACACGAATGTGTTCCCACTTATATAGATTACTAGAATCATTCTGTGTTCATTAGATACTGAGGGACCAATAGTGTCAGTCTTGAACCAAAGGAAAACGGATTTTCAGGTATTGTATAAAAGTCTCTGACAGGCAGATCACAATGGAACATGGGCATAAAACGTTCCGTTGAATGGGAGATATATCAAGGCCATCTACTCACAGGTTTAATTGAGACATATCAAGGGTTACCGATTTTAACAGTTTCTGTAGGAGGATATTATCAAATCGGCTGATTTCTGTGTGATGCAACTATCACCTCCAAGGTTTTACGGCTAGAAGAAAGTTATACGCCTACCTCACCAGGTGAGAAATACCATATTGCCATCAAACAACACATAAAATCGCAGTTGAATTTCCTGCGCCTACCTTGATTGTAGTTTGTCTTATCCACAGCGGCTTGCTTCTACACCCACACAGGGAACATACCACAGCTCTGTCTTTAGCAGGTAGGACGAGTAGTGCTGTTATCCCCCTTCCGTGATTAGTGCAATTCCGCAGTCAAATTATATTTACCCTAAGTAAGAGTGCCTGAATCTCTAACCACTCCTGTATTGCCGGTGAGCATTTGCAGAGGGTTCAGCTGTAACCCCCTTGTAGATTGAAGATTGCTTGCAATGTGCGTTTCACCCTCATTGGTGCACCAATGAGGGTGAAACACGAGTCACAAGCAATCTTCAAATCTAGCTGAACCCTCTGCAAATGCTCACCGGCAATACTGGAGTGATTAGAGATTCAGGCACTCTAACTTAGGGTAAAGATTATTTGACTGCGGAATTGCAGTAATCACGGAAGGAGGATAACAGCACTACTCTTCCCAGGGTCGGCTACAAGGGGGGGCATTGGGGGGCAATGCCCACCCAAATGGAATGCTGTGCCCCCTCAAAAAATATTGATATGATCATACGCTTTTAAAATAATAAATAAAATAATGAATTGCTATGTAATGCTGCATGCTCAGGGCAGAGTTATCTGCCAAACTGTGAGGTTGCATCACGCATCTGCAAGGAGCTCCGTGTCTTAACCGATTATTTGAAATTGGAAGTTAGAGACTTTTTGGACTTGTCTTTAACCCTATTAATTGTACCTAACTATTGTGAGTTACTCATTTTCTTAAACAATAGACCATGATAAGAATATTATTGTATTATATAATAAATAAGTCTATAAATGGTTACCAGCTTCTATCAACGCCTCAAAAGTGAACTGTGATCTTAGGCTGGGCCTAAGATCACAGTGCACTTTTGAGGCGTCGATAGAAGCCGGTAGCCATTTATAGACTTATATTTATATGATACAATCATATTCTCATAGGTTCACAGTACATAAGTTGTATTAAGTAGCCTGATATACGTTAGTTATTGCAAAACAGGTATAGCTAAATCTAATCTACAAAATGACCAGTACCTGAAAACCTAGTATCCTCACTGCTATTGCAAACAAAGGGGTTAATTGCATTGGGGGGTTTGGGTGCATGGCTGTTTAGGGGACGATTGAGATTTGAGAATGAGTTTAAGGGTTTTGGATCATGGTGATTAAGGGGTGAATTGTTTTTAAGGAGCTATTGCACTGGGGGTCTCAAGTTTAATGGCTGTTTTAGTGCACTGCATAGGATTTAGACTTCATTCTTTTACCTAGTGATTTAGCACATATTCTCCAAATGTTAATAGTGGGGGATAAGCCAGCCAGAAGCTACACTTTCCTGCAGAATATGTAGGTCTGCTCTTATTTTGACTCTCATACATGCTTTGTAAATGCGTGTCCCCTCGTGAAAAAAAATGCCCCCCCATTTAATTTGCTCTGGAGCCGACACTGACTCGTCCTACCTGCTAAAGACAGAGCTGCGGTATGTTCCCTGTGTGGTGTAGAAGCAAGCTGATGAGGATAAGACAAACTACAATCAAGGTAGGCGCAGGAAATTAAACTGCGATTCTATGTGTTGTTTAATGGCGATATGGTATATCTCACGTTGTGAGGTAGGCGTATAAACTTTCTTCTAGCCGTAAAACCTTGGAGATGATAGTCGCATCACACAGAAATGAGCCGATCTGATAATATCCTCCTGCAGAAACTGTTACAATTAGTAACCCTTGATATGTCGCAATTAACCCTGTGAGTAGATAGCCTTGATATATCTCCCACTCAACGGAACGTTTTATGCCCATGTCCCATTGTGATCTGCCTGTCAGAGACTTTTATACAATCTGTTTTCCTTTGGTTCAAGACTGACACTATTGGTCTCTCAGTATCTAATGAACACAGAATAATTCTAGTAATCTTTATAAGGGAACCCACATTTGTGTTGTTGTATTTAAAGGGACATTATACACTCATTTTTTCTTTGCATAAATGTTTTGTAGATAATATATTTATATAGCCCATAAAGTTTTTTTTTAAAATTAATGTATAGTTTTGCTTATTTTTAAATAACATTGCTCTGATTTTCAGACTCCTAACCAAGCCCCAAAGTTTTATATGAATACGCTCGACTACCTACTCCAGCTTGCTTCTGTTTGTGTAAAGGGTCTTTTCATATGCAAAAGAAGGGGGAGGGGGGGGAGTGTCTTATTTGCCACTTGCAGTGGGCTTTCCAGCTACCTTTTCAACAGAGCCAAACTGACAGCTTCTAAGTAAGTTTTTAAACAGTTTTATACTGGATTTTTATTTCAGTATCTGTGCATATTATTCTTTATAGTAGTGTCTATTACATGCAGTTATATGAAAATGAGTGTATACTGTCCCTTTAAGGTGGCAATAAAGTATAATTTAATCCAATAAAATTACCCTATTATATTGTTTTATATGATGCATTGGGTGTTTCTTTTCTGCATATTTAGATACTATACCTGTACGTCCTGCCCCTGTTAATTTTACTATTTAGCTAGATGTTTAACCATATATACTTTGGTGCCGGACAAAGGGAACTATATGTGGGTTTAACCGAGACCTTTTTTGATGTGTATATTACAGTACCCCTTTAAAACTCCTCATGTGTCCTCTGCTGGGGTCAATAAGGGACAAATATGAATGAGCTACTACAGTGACCAAACAATCACTGTGTAGAATGCAATTGAGTTGCGCTTGTGAAGCCTGGAGTATGCACTTCAAATTATCAAACAACTTAGAAAACCTACAAGGAAAGAATGTTGCAAAGCCATTTTACTAGTATCCATAATTAACTATTTTATATTAGAGTATCAAGGTGTTTTCTGTGCACTAAATGACTGTATTACAAAAGAGATGCAGACATGTTTTAGACACATAAAAAAACGTATTTTGTTGGAAACATTTGCACTGTTTATAGTCCAGGAAAATATCCTTAATAAGATGTTTATCTTATACTTAGCACTTCTGCTCTTGCCAATATAAATGCACTCCTGCACCGATCAAGCAATCACTGTGTAGCATGCTGTAGAAATCTAAATCCAGCAGGATGCACTTTGATGTGTCAGGTAGCAGTGAAAAAAAATATAACATTAAATGTAAACACTGAATACACATTCCAAACATACTGTGTATTATTAAACATTTTATGGAGAATTCTATTTCATTGTCCATTTAATCTCAAATCTCGCCTTTTCAAAAAGCAGTAAATAAAAAAAAAAAACTGTAAAGTACTGGAGCAAATCATTTCTTACACCAATTACCACAGCTACCAAAGCGACAAGGGCCCCAATTATCAAACACATGGTAAAGATGCAAAGAAGAACAATGATAAACAGAACAATAGCAAAGAACACAAATTACCAATACCAGACTTCTCCCTATATACAAGCAATAAAACATATATTTGTATTAACATCACATGTTGTGTTATCAATAGATTTCTAAAATAAATAGCTAAACCAAGACAAAGGGTCTTTTTCCCCATACAATCCCCCTGCTGTATACTAAATGACACTGTCATTCACTACTTCAGTATTGTATTTGCTTTGTCTTTTACTGTTAATAACCTCTTAACTACCAAACAGGGCAACCAGACTGTTCAGTCTACCCTATTTAACCTTTTCAAACAGTTTAGGATGTTAAATATAATATTGATCCTATGGAACAAAAAGACAAAAAAATAAAAATTCTCAGTGACAGAGGCAATTGTATGTCTGACAGCAGTAGTCTCTCACTGCCAACCTATTCCTTATACTGATGTGCAGGGCCTCGCTCTTCAGCCTGCCTGGTTTGGGGGATGGGGAGATGCCTTCAGCAGACTTACCCACGTCAACAGACTTTCGCACAGATCCACCCGATCCAGTGACTCCACGTTTAACATCCTCCACCACTAGATCACAGCCTTAAACAGCGAAATGCGACCTACTCAGTGTGCTCAGACTCCTAATATAGGAATCCCGAAATAATCCAAAGTATATTAAGACTGACAGCAAAATCAGATTTTAATATTTAGTAGTGGAATACCACGGGGTGTAGCAGTGATAGTAGTTCCCAGCTGATGGAATGCTGGGATTTAAGCCCCCAGTGTTATACAGCAGATCAATGCCCCACTATGTACAGCTGTCCTGGGCGTTCGGTAGGTGCCCCTACTGGCTGGGGAAGGGTGGTCGGTGTCCGGTGCCGCTGCTCCTCCTCTTCCCCCTGCTCTCACTGTCTGGGTGATACAGAGCAGCGGCTACAGCTGACACCCAGCCCGCACTGCGCACACTCGCAGCATCCGGATATTTGGCAAAGCGCGGTCCCGGAGGTCGTTTTTCTCTTACTATTATAACAGTAAAGAGCGGGCGTGCGCGGTGTGATGCAAAATATTTCGGAGATAACGGGATTTAGTTCATGAGAACTATCATAGAACATGGAATGAATCACTTAGATTTATGATAAAGTGTCATAATCTAAACAACTAGCACTGTGTGTGTAAGAGGTACTTGGGACCAGCAGGTTCATATGGGAAGCGGATCCTCTAAGTGCGCGCTCCCGCAAATATTTTTACCCAAATATCATAACCCAATAATATTTGACGTGGAAATATCAGCTTTGTAAACACACACAATGGGATAGACTACTTTGTTCTGATAACCCCCCCCCCCCCCTCATAGTCTTGGGTTCCTCTTTTTCAACTTTTAATAGACAAGTAATTAAAGTCAACATAGATTATATTCAATTTAAATATGACTTTTTTATTTCATAAGAGAGTTCCCAAAGTTTTCAATACTGTATGCACATGTTTATGTATAATAAAACTATTAATAGAATTATTAAATTACTATTAAAGTGATGGTTGACTTTTCCCTTTGTATAAACAGACATGGAATGTTAGTAATATTTTATATGCAGTTTAATTAATCAGTTGTAATGAAGATGCAATTTAACTAACTTTTTAATGTAGCACTGAAATTCTTATACCCTGTGCTCCGGCCGACCACACCATAATTCTTTTTTTTTTTTTTTTGTGAGATAATGGTTTGAATTGTTCTCCAATCGGCGCTCTAGCCCTATGGTACTCACACATTTTTTTTTATTTTTTTTTAGTAGCTATAGCTCCAAATGGAGAACAGTTTAAACCATTGGGTCAGAAAAATAATTACTTTTGAAGTGGGTCGCTGGAGCGTGGGGTATTAGAATTTTTTTAAACGCTATATTAAAAAATAAGTTGTTTACAACTGATGAATTAAACTTTATCTAAAATATCGCTAACATTACGGATCTTTTTGTTAAAAGGGGAAAGGTTAACATCACTTTAACACAAAGGCATCAATTCCAATCACTCCAATTCCTCTTTTTCATCTTTTTTGTAGCACTTGCTTTATAATTTGATGTAAATAGATATTATTAGTTACACTAAAGCCCAAAGGGAGCTTCTGATTTTATATTGCTATTAATACTCCTAAATGACCTTTACAAATCCCACCTCTCTAGCCTCCAATCTATCATGAATGCTTTAGTTAGGGTCATCCACCTAAGTTGCCAATCTTGGGCCACATTACATATGCAGCGTTTTTGCGCAGGTTTGGTATCCTATATACAGCGCCGCATATAAATGCAGCACGTATATTTCACCCGTCGCCCACAATTTTTACTCCCATAGGCTAACATGGGACCGCGTTGTAAATTGGTATCCAATATCCAGCGCAAGGACTTACGTGGCGAAAATGGAGAAATCTTACTCCATTTTTACCTTGCCATAAAAGGCAGCCGTAGCAAGCCTTGCGCTGAGAATGGGAGCACCGTAACTCCCGAAAATGCCTGCAAAAATAAACTAACACCTAACGCATGCACAATGTCTATCTACCTGTCAACCACAATCCCCCACCGCAATAACTAATAAAGTGTATTAACCCCTATATCCGCCATCAAACCCACACTGCAAGTAATAACTAAATTATTAACCCCTAAATCCGCCAACCCCAACATCGCAAACTACCTATTAAAACTATTAACCCCTAATCCGCCATTAACCCACAACACAATAAACCTATTAAAGTATTAACCCCTAAACCGCCAAAGCCCACAACGCAATAAACCTATTAAAGTATTAACCCCTAAACCGCCAAAGCCCACAACACAATAAACCTATTAAAGTATTAACCTCTAAACCGCCAAAACCCACAACGCAATAAACCTAACCCCTAACCTAACACCCTCTAAATCAGTGCTTTCCAAACTGTGTGTCGGGACACACTAGTGTGTCGGCAGCAGTGTGTAGGTGTGTCCCTGCTTCAGCACAATTTTTTTTAAATTTAATTTTTGTAAAAAAATTTTTTTTAGGTTTCTGACTTTCCGCCTGCCTGCTATGCATATCACATGGTTGACACATGATTGATACCTAGTGGGTCACAGATCATCTTAACCAATTGGTGCAGCTCAGTGGGAACTGAAACATTGGCGGCTTTGGCAGCACATTGGCTCCTGACTGCACGTGTAGTCTCCTTAATTGGCTTGTGACTGCATGTGTAGTCAGTGAGTGGGACAGCAGTGTGTTTGCAGCACAGTCAGTAGTCAGTAGGGCTCACGGAGCTCTGAGGGCGGCAGCTTAAACGCCGAGCTGAAGTCAGAGGGTTTTTTTTGCAGCTAGCTCCCAGTAGTGCATTGCTGCTCCTGCTCTTGATATATAGATAGGAAGTGGAAGCTTAAAAATGCTTGATGATGAAATGCGAGTATCTTTACCAAATATTCAAAAATTGTGTTCATCCCATCAACCTCATAAATCCCATTAAAATAGTAAGTAGCTATTGGTGTTATTAAACTTTTTTTTAATTCTTGCACATACATACTGTTACTTGTAAATACATATTATTATTATTATATAATTTATGTATGTGTCCGTATATTTTAAAACAAGTTAGTTTAACCTCCTGTTTGCTAGTACAACTGAATTAATTAACGTGTCGCGAAATTATGTAGGTCTAAAAAGTGTGTCACCAACATGAAAAGTTTGGAAAGCTCTGCTCTAAATGAACCTAAATTACCTAATTTACAAAATACTAAAGTTACTATTAAATTTAAAAAAACTAACACTACATTAAAAATACAAATAAACTAAGTATAAATTAAAGGGACAGTCTAATCAAAATTCTGGAGTAGACTGTCCCTTTAAGCTACAATTACAGAAAAAAAAATAATCTAAGATTACAGAAAATAATAAAGAAAATTAAAACATTTTACAAAAATTATACCTAATCCCTATGAAAATAAAAAAGCCCCCCCCAAAATAAAAACACCCCCTAATCTAATAAACTACCAGTAGCCCTTAAAAGGGCTTTTTGCAGGGCATTGCCCCAAGATAATCAACTCTTTTTCAAGAAAATACACAACCCCCCCAACAGTAAAATCCCCCACCCACCAAACCCCCTCAAATAAAAAAACCTAACACTAAAAACCCTAAACTACCCATTGCCCTGAAAAGGGTATTTGTTGGGCATTGCCATTAAAAGGGCATTCAGCTCTTTTACTACCCACCCTATCTAAATAAAATAAAAAAAACAAAAATCCCTTAAAAAACCCTAAGTCTAACCCCCAAGTGGTCCTCACCTGTCCTGAAGTCCGGCGGAGATGGTCCTGTTCCAGGCGGTGAAGTCTTCTTCCAAGCGGCCACCTCTTCTTTCTTCTTCCAGGAACCAGCCGGCGGAGGGCGGAGCTGAAGACCGATGACCGCGGAGCTGAAGACCGGCGACCCTGGAACTGAAGACCGGCGAGCCTGGAACTGAAGACCGGCGACCGCGGAGCCATGGAGTGTGGAGGATCCTCTTCATATGATCTCCGCCGTACACTGAAAAGGAATTCAAGGTACGCGATTAAAAATGGCGTCCCTTGAATTCCTATTGGCTGATTTGAGCCTTAAATTTCAAATCAGCCAATAGGATGAGAGCTACTGAAATCCTATTGGCTGTTCAAATCAGCCAATAGGATAAGAACTACTGAAATTCTATTAGCTGATTTGAATAGCGAATAGAATTTCAGTAGCTCTTATCCTATTGGCTGCTTTGAACAGCCAATAGAATTTCAGTAGCTCTCATTCTATTGGCTGATTTGAATTTGAAGGCTCAAATCAGCCTATAGGAATTCAAGGGACGCCATTTTTAATCGAGTACCTTGAATTCCTATTCAGTGTACGGCGGAGATCGTATGAAGAAGATCCTCCACGCTCAATGGCTCAGCGCTCGCCGGACTTCAGTTCCAGGGTCGCCGGTCTTCAGCTTGGCGGTCATCGGTCTTCAGCTCCGCCCTCTGCTCCGCGCTGGCTGGTTCCTGGAAGAAGAAAGAAGAGGTCACCGTTTGGAAGAAGACTTCACCGCCTGGAACAGGACCTTCTCCGCCGGACTTCAGGACAGGTGAGGACCACTTGGGGGTTAGACTTAGGGTTTTTTTAAGGGATTTTTTGGGGTGTTTATTTTATTTAGATGGGGTGGACAGTAAAAGAGCTGAATGCCCTTTTAAGGGCAATGCCCAACAAATGCCCTTTTCAGGGCAATGGGTAATTTAGGGTTTTTAGTGTTAGGTTATTTTATATGGGGGGGTTTGGTGGGTGGGGGGTTTTACTGTTGGGGGGTGTATTTTCTTGAAAAAGAGCTGATTATCTAGGGGCAATGACCTGCAAAAAGCAATTTTAAGGGCTACTGGTAGTTTATTAGATTAGGGGGTGTTTTTATTTGGGGGGGCTTTTATATTTTCATAGGGATTAGATATAATTATTGTAAAATTTGGTAATTTTCTTTATTATTTTCTGTAATCTTAGATTTTTGTATTTTCTGTAATTGTAGCTTAAAGGGACAGTCTGCTCCAGAATTTTGATTAGACTGTCCCTTTAATTTATACTTAGTTTATTTGTATTTTTAAAGTAGTGTTAGTTTTTTTTAATTTAATAGTAACTTTAGTATTTTGTAAATTAGGTAATTTGGGTTCATTTAGGGGGTGTTAGGTTAGGAGGGGTTAGGTTTATTGCGTTGTGGGCTTTGGCGGTTTAGGGGTTAATACTTTAATAGGTTTATTGCGTTGTGGGTTAATGGCGAATTAGGGGTTAATAGTTTAATAGGTAGTTTGCGAGGTTGGTGTTGGCGGATTTAGGGGTTAATAATTTAGTTATTACTTGCGGTGTGGGTTTGATGGCGGATATAGGGGTTAATAGTTTAATTAGGTTTATTGCATTGTGGGGGGTTGTTGGTCTAGGGGTTAATAAATTTATTATTAGTAGTGAGAGGGGGGATTGCGGATATACGTGTCAGGCTTATTTTTGGGTGGCGTGTTAGACTTTTACGGGAGATTTGTTATTTTCTTTACTTTTCTTAGGCGCCGGCAGTTTCTAAAGTGCCGTAAGTCACTGGCGACTCCAGAAATTTGTATTTACGCTCATTTCTGGACATTGCTAGTTTATCCGACTTACGGCACTTTATGAGCTGCCGGCGCCATATATGTAATAGCCCGATGTGCAAGGTGAAATTACGGGTGGGCAGGTTGCAGCGCTTGCTCTGAAGCCTGCGCCGTATATGTAATCGTTCCCCTACATTTGGTGCAAGGTATACCTGTCCATACATTGGCTACCCATACACTTTAGAACAAACTAATAACACTAACCTACAAAGAACTCAACAACCTCACTTAAACTAAAATCCACATCCTCCACCCTCCTTTTTGATAAACTTCCATCCTACATCTCTCCACTACTATTATTTCTGTGACGGACTCCGGATACCCCAACTGGGTATCTCCGGCAAATGATCCTTCTTTACCCTGGAACCTGTAGCTGTATAGCGGGAAAGTGATTATAGCAGGTAGCCCACCCAAATAACCAGACAATACCAGTATTAAGGTGAAAAATGAACAGACTTTATTGGGACAAACACACAACTTATATACACAATTGCCATCTGATAAGAGCATTATCTGATCAATAGATCACTGCCCCTCCAGACAGGTTGGCGACTCCATGGGCCATAGAAGTATAAAGATCCCTACAATAGCTAGGTCACAGTTTCGGGGTGATCCTGACGGAGCGACGGGAATACCAGAATATTATTGGAGAGCCCCGGGCCCCCAGATGTCACAGTCCAAAAAGCATCATGATTTGTGGCTGGGGGCCGGAACGGCAGCATGGCAAAGGGCAATCAGGATCAGCATGAGGTGGGGAGTTGTCAAAAACCCCAGGTTCCTGAGTGAGCTCCCTCTTAGTAATCACTCCAACCCATGCCCATCAAAGGTATGACAATTCCCCAAAAGAGCGGAGCGCTGGGGCAAAGGGCTTCGGGAGCAACCTAGATTAAAGTCCAGCAGGACTTGGCAAGACAGGAAGGGGCCAGGCGGGTTAGCGATCAGCTCTTTCAGGGCAAAGTTTAATCAGTGTAACAAACATAAGGGAACGGGAGGGAAACACAATAATCCAAATAGGAAAGGGGGGGGCCTTGGCAGCCTGATATCTGTGACAGTGCTTCCCCGTCATAGTCTGGCAGACCCGGCTAGATCCTGACGGGTTGGCTTGGGGCTGTCCGGTGATGCTATTCCAATTCAGTTTGGTGGGAGAGGCCATCTGAATTGCCGTTACTCTTTTCTGGCAGATACTGAATGGTGAAGTTAAATGGCTGCAAGGCTAAGCTCCTGAACATGGAGGCATCTGTGTGGACACAAAAGCTTTTTTAATGGGTTAGGAGTGGCCAGGATAGGGGTAGAAACTAATGCTGTTTTCAGTTGTTGGAAGGCAGCCTCGCTCTCGGGGGACCACAGGACTTGCCAGGGTAAGTGTTTTCTGATCAGGTCAGTCAGGGGTTTGGCATGGGTGCTATAGTTGGGGACAAACTTGCGGTAGTACCCCTCCATAAAAGGCTAGGACTTGGGTCTTGGTTTAGGGGTTGGCCAGTCACATGTGCGGCCGGTGGTGGTGGGTTCGCCCCCCCCAGCCAGACCAGACCAGAGTCCTGACCTATACTGTGACTGTCAGTAAGTGTCTGAATAAAGAGGTAGGAGGGCGGGGTCTGGGCAGAGGGGGGAGAAGGCCATAATAAGCGGTTGCCCCACACGGCTGAGCAGTGTGATCACGTGACACATCGTGACAGTGGTCAGTGGTGCCATGTTGTCTTGTGAAGGACGTAGACTCTGAGTTGGAGTGGACAACGTTGACAAGTGAGAACTTGTGAGTGGCACAGCCAGCCAGCAGGCAACAGACAGCACAGCTTTAGGGCAGGGCCAGGGCAAACGGCGTAAATCACAAATGTTTTAAATGATGATGTGATCAGAAACATTAGTTTCTTATATTATCGTTTAATGTCACACTCCCAGTGTTACCAACACAGCATCCTGGTTGCTCACACTCAATGTTATCTTAATCACAACCCCAGTGTGCTCTCTCAGTAACTGACAGTTACTGACAGCTATGAAGGATAATATCACTGCTGTGTTACTGACAGCTATGAGGGATAATATCACTACTGTTGTGTGTTACTGAGAGCTATGAGGGATAATATCACTGTTATGTGTTACTGACAGCTATGAGGGATAATATCACTGTTAAGTGTTACTGACAGCTATGAGGGATAATATTACTGTCATGTGTTACTGACAGCTATGAGGGATAATATCACTGATATGTGTTACTGACAGCTATGGGGGATAATATCACTGATATGTGTTACTGACAGCTGTGAGGGATAATATCACTGTTAAGTGTTACTGACAGCTATGAGGGATAATATCACTGTTATGTGTTTCTGACAGCTATGAGGGATAATACCACTGTTATTTTTTACTGACAGCTATGAGGGATAATATCACTGCTATATGTTACTGACAGCTATGAGGGATAATATCACTGCTATTTGTTAACGACAGCTATGAGGGATACTATCCATGTTATGTCTTACTGACAGCTATAAGATATAATATCATTGTTATGTGTTACAGCTATGCAGGATAATATCACTGTTATGTTTTATTGACAGCTATGAGGGATAATATCACTGCTATGTATTAGTGACAGCTATGAGGGATAATATCACTGCTATGTGTTACTAACAGCTATGAGGGATAATGTCACTGCTATGTGTTAATGACAGCTATGAGGGATACTATCACTGCTATGTGTTACTGAAAGCAATGAGGTTATAATATCACTGCTATGAGGGATAATATCACTGCTGTGTGTTACTGACAGTTATGAGGGATAATATCACTGTTAAATGGCATGCAGTATCTGTAATATGATAGTTACATTTTCTCTTTCTGTCCCTTTAAAAGACCATATAACTCCCTTATTTAAAATTGTATTTTCAACAAAGCATCACATGACCCAAGGTAAGTTAAAGGCTCTTTTTATTTGTATCCTCAAAACCAGACTCCAGCTGGTCTCCACCAATATACTGGACAGTCTGTGATGGGCACAATGATAGTTTGGTAACACAAACCACCTAACAGCACCACCCCTATCCCCAATGTTAATCCCATGATGTATATTTTTGATGACTAATAAGTAATTTTACCCCTTGGCTGCCATTAACTTACAAATTAATGATTTTGCCTCTTTAGTTGCCATTAACAAGTAAACAGAAGTGATTTTAACCCCTTGTCTGCCCCTCACTACTTTCTGCTTAATACTGTAGTGCATATAGGCAGGAGGACATTTTTTTGCACAAGCACTTGTTAATTTACAATATTTAGTTCTTGTTAAAAATATTTAAAGAAAAAATTGACACTTTATATGGCAATTGAAAACATGGTGGGGGAAGGGCATATAAGGTGGGAGAGGCAAGGAGGTGGGAGGGGCAATAGGGTAGAGGAAGGGCAGATGAGGTAGGTAGGTGGAGCAAAGAGGAGGTGGGGGGCCCTGCTACACTTTTGCCCAGGGTCCCTGGCTGGTCTCAGTCCGCCTCTGTTGACAAGTGAGAACTTGTGAGTGGCACAGCCAGCCAGCAGGCGACAGACAGCACAGCTTCAGGGCAGGGCCAGTGCAAATGGCGCAAATCACAAATGTTTTATACAATGATGTTGTCACGGATACCGGGCTGCAAGGGTTAAACCCCTACTCCCCTACAACTTCACCCCTGTTGTTTCTCAGTGGTTTTGGGCTCCTCAGAGCAACCACAATCTCTGGAAGCTTTTTGTTTGCTTTTTGTTGGCTTGTTTAGTTTTCTAAACTTAAGAGAAGAGCTGGTCTATGACCAGGAAAACCCTCCTAGGCTGGCCGGGCTCCTGGAACTAACGGTCGGCTTCCTCACAACGGACACCTGCCTAACCCCTCTAAGGCTGGCCGGGCTCCTGGAACTCCCGGTCGGCCACAGGACAGCAGTACATTCGCTAACTTTACCCCTGGTCGCTCCAGCAGCCCTTTGCCCCAGAGCTCCACTCTTTTGGGGATTGGTAGCCCCTAGGTAGGACAAGAGCTGGGGGAATTATCGGAGGGGAGCTTCTTTGGGAACCGGGGGGCTTTGGACACCCCTAACCCCATAACTTCAACGGACTGTAACTCCGGTCCCCAGTAACGAATCATGCTGATTTTTGGACTGTGGCACCTGGGGACCGATAGCTTTAAAATGAAGTGCCGCGGCTCCACCAGGGCCACCCCTAGGTACTGGGATTCTGCGGGACTGTGGCTGCTATGGAGGTGCCGGTCAGTCTGGAGGTGCGGGAATGGCGGAAAAATTGTGGGATTGTCCAGGGTCTTATCAAGATGAGCTGTGTGTATAAAAGGAGTGTATGTTTTACAATAAAGATAGTTCCTGTTTTACCTGAATGCTAGTATGTCTAGCTATTTGCGTGGGCTCCTGCTAAAATCCCTTTTCTGGGATACATAGCAGCCTGTTCCAGGCAGAGGAAGGACCCTCTGGCAGAGCTACCTAGTCTGGGTTGCCGGAGTCTGCCACAGGGTGGGACCCAGAGTACTGGTGCTGTCGGGCATCAGGGGTGGCTACAGGCTGTAGTCACTTGCCAGCTACATAGCTACAGTCGGCAGGGAGGAAGCAGGACCCGTTTGGCAGAGCTTCCCAGTCGGGGTAGCCAGGGTATCCGTCACATTGGATAGCAGTGGTGTGATCTGCTTCTTCCACACAATTCCTGCTGACAGAGGAGAAGGGCCACAGTAGCCGGTAACTATAGAAGTCGAATTTCTAAGGAGAGTACAGGAGGCGTTGGCCCAGCTGGACGGTCCTATTTACCAACAGGACGTGCTGGAACAGAGGGACCTGATCCGCCGGGACCTCTGGTGGAGCGGGACAATGGAAATGTACTCCTCACGAATGACACGAGGTTCCGGGTTCGGCAGACCGTGAGAGTGCCTTTCCTGGGAAAACAGCCAAAGAAGGAATGGCTATCTGTTCTACATAGACTGGTCCAGCAAGAGATGTGGGTGGAGGACGACTATCGGGCCCTCCAATGGCTCACTGTGCAAGCGCAGCCATGGCTGAAGGATGGCTCCCCCACAGAGGGCTTTGGCTTCGGCGGCCCTGAATTGCTATTTACAAAAAGGACAGAGGACCCACAGTTTGGGAGCGAGACAGACCAGGGTCTGGAGGATATTTCTGGGCTCCAAGAGGAACTGCTGGATATCTTGGAGGAATCCTGGCTACTAGACGATCTGGATTTTATAATTGACCAGGAAGAGGTACTGGTCAAGGAATACAAGAGGCTGCTAGAGCTTGTTAAGTAACGTGCCAAGGGTATACAGATCTGGGGTGCAGCCCTCTGGGATTCATGGAGCTCGACCGTGGAGGAGTGGCAACAAAGAAAAAGGGAACCAGGGCTGCTGGATCCCAATCAGCAATCTGGCTCCGAGCTTATGGTCTTGGACCAGGGGGCCACCCTAGCAGAAGCGATGGCAAGCCTCTGCCCAGCCCCTGCAGCAGCTCTGGTAAACCAGGGAGAGGAGGTAGTCGTCCTCCCTCCCCTTACACAGAACCCCTTGCAGGGAGAAACGGATGTCGATAACTCTCCCCAGTGGCAAAACCCCTTCCCGGGAGTGGAGACAGTCGGTCTCTCTCCTCAGCGGCAGAGCCATCCCCAGGGAGAGGAAGTAGTCGTCCTCCCTCCCCTTACACAGAACCCCTTCCTGGGAGAGGAGACAGTCAGTCTCTCTCACCAGCGGCAGAGCCAGGAGCAGGGAGAGGAGACAGTCTGTCTCTCTCCCCAGAGGCAGAGCCATCCCCTGAGAGTGGAGGTAGTCGTCCTCCCTCCCCTTACACAGAACCCCTTTCAGGGAGAGACGGATGTCAATAACTCTCTCCAGCATCAGAACCCCTTCCCGGGAGAAGAGACAGTCGGTCTCTCTCCCCAGCAGCAGAGCCAGGAGCAGGGAGAGGAGACAGTTGGTCTCTCTCCCCAGTGGCAGAACCATCCCCTGGGAGCGGAGGTAGTCGGCCTTCTTCCCCTTATGCAGAACCCTTTCTTGGTAGAAGAGACAGTCTGTCTCTCTCCCCAGCAGCGGAGCCAGGAGCAGGGAAAGGAGACAGTCGGTCTCTCTCCCCAGCAGCAGAGCCATCCCCTGGGAGTGGAGATAGTTGTCCTCCCTCCCCTTACACAGAACCCCTTCCTGGGAGAGGAGACAGCCAGTCTCTCTCACCAGCGGCAGAGCCAGGAGCCGGGAGAGGAGACAGTCGGTCTCTCTCCCCAGCGGCAGAGCCATGCCCTGGGAGCGGAGGTAGTCGTCCTCCCTCCCCTTACGCAGAACCCCTTCCTGGGAGAGGAGACAGTCGGTCTCTCTCCCCAGCGGCAGAGCCAGGTACAGGGAGAAGAGACAGTCGTTCTCTCTCCCCAGTGGCAGAGCCATCCCCTGGGAGTGGAGGTAGTCATCCTCCCTCCCCTTTCGCAGAACCCCTTCCTGGGAGAGGAGACAGTTGGTCTCTTTCCCCAGTGGCAGAGCCACCCCCTGGAAGTGGAGGTAGTCGTCCTCCCTCCCCTTACACAGAACCCCTTGCAGGGAGAGACGGATGTCGATAACTCTCCCCAGCAGCAGAACCCCTTCCCGGGGGTGGAGACAGTCGGTCTCCCTCCCCAGTGGCAGAGCTGTTTCCCATGGAGCGGAGGTGGTAGACCTGCCTCCCCAGCGGTAGATCTCCTTCTCAGGAGAAGAGACAGACGGTTCTCCCCTCAGTAGCTTTGCAGGGTCTCTACCCTTTTCTCATCCCGGAGAATTTCTCACAGGGGGGTACCCGCTCATGCAGTTGGTGCCACAAGTTTGGGCACCCGAGTTTTGCATGCCCCACCAAGAAGCAACTTCCACCTACAACCGAGAAACCGGCAATGGCTTTGTTGGATACCCGCCCCTGCATTTGCTGCCACCAGTTTGGGCACCCGAGTCTTGCCTGCCCCACCAAGGAGCAACCTCAACCTACAGTTTGGGGTGGGGATACAGCCGGGAAACCGGCACTTGCTCAACAGAGTGTCACAGAGGGAGGCAGTGTGGCCATGGAACTTAAAGACAGTGGAACTTGTTGGAGAGCAACTGTTTGGGAGCCGGCCTTGGCAAACTTGTTTGGTACTTTGCATCGTGTGACTATCCCTGCACCCAGGGCGCAGGGGATAAATGCCAGCAGAAACCCCCCAGGGTGCTTCAAGTGCAGGGGAGAAGTGGAGGGCCACCATCGGACAGCCCCAGGCCGACCCGTTAAGGATCTAGCCGGGTCTGCCGAACTGGAAGGGGGGGAGTTGTCACGGATACCGGGCTGCAAGGGTTAAACCCCTACCCCCCTACAACCTCACCCCTGTTGTTTCTCAGTGGGTTTGGGCTTCTCAGAGCAACCACAATCTCTGGAAGCTTTTTATTTGTTTTTTGTTGGCTTGTTTTGTGTTCTAAACCTAAGAGAAGAGCTGGTCTATGACCGGGAGAACCCTCCTAGGCTGGCCGAGCTCCTGGAACTCCCGGTCGACCGCCTCACAATGGACACCGGCCTAACCCCTCTCAGGCTGGCGGTCTCCTGGAACTCCCGGTCGGCCACAGGACAGCAGTACACCCGCTAAATTTACCCCTGGTCGCTCCAGCAGCCCTTTGCCCCAGAGCTCCTCTCTTTTGGGCATTGGTAGCCCCTAGGAGGGGAGGGGAGCTCCTTTGGGAACCAAGGGCTTTGGACACCCCTAACCCCATATTTTCAACGGACTGTAACTCCGGACCCCAGGAACGAATCACGCTGATTTTTGGACTGTGGCATCTGGGGACCGAGAGCTTTAAAATAATCACCCCAAAACCGCCACCCCTAGGTACTGGGATTGTGGCTGCTATGGAGGTGCTGGTCGGTCTGGAGGGGCGAGAATGGCGGGACAATTGTGGGATTGTCCAGGGTCTTATCAAGATGAGCTGTGTGTATAAAAGGAGTGTATGTTTTACAATAAAGAGAGTTCCTGTTTCACCTGAATGCTAGTATGTCTAGTTATTTGGATGGGCTCCTGCTAAAATCACTTTCCTGGGCTACATAGCAGCCTGTTCCAGGCAGAGGAAGGACCCTCTGGCAGAGCTACCTAGTCTGGCTAGCCGGAGTCTGCCACAGGGTGAGACCCAGAGTACTGGTGCTGTCGGGAATCAGGGGTGGCTACACGCTGTGGTCACTTGCCAGCTACATATCTGCAGTCAGCAGGGAGGAAGCAGGACCCGTTTGGCGGAGCTACCCAGTCAGGGTAGCCGGGGTATCCGTCACAGATGTGATAAGAAACATTGTGCTATTCAGAATGTTCAATTCAATGCTATGTGTTACTGACAGCTATGAGGGATAATATCACTGTTATGTGTTACTGACAGCTATGAGGGATAATATCACTGCTGTGTTACTGACAGCTATGAGGGATAATATCACTGTTATGTGTTACTGACAGCTATGAGGGACAATATCACTGTTATGTGTTACTGGCAGCTATGAGGGATAATATCACTGCTGTGTTACTGGCAGCTATGAGGGATAATATCACTGTTATGTGTTACTGAGAGCTATGAGGGATAATGTAACTGCTGTGTTACTGATAGCTATGAGGGATAATATCACTGTTATGTGTTACTGACAGCTATGAGGGATAATATCACTGTTATGTGTTACTGACGGCTATGAGGGATAATATCACTGCTGTGTTACTGACAGCTATGAGGGATAATATCACTGTTATGTGTTACTGAGAGCTATGAGGGATAATATCACTGTTATGTGTTACTGACAGCTATGCGGGACAATATCACTGTTATGTGTTACTGACAGCTAACCCCATAACTTCAACGGACTGTAACTCTGGTCCCCAGTTAAGGATCTAGCCGGGTCTGCCGAACTGGAAGGGGGGGGAGTTGTCACGGATACCGGGCTGCAAGGGTTAAACCCCTACCCCCCCTACAACCTCACCCCTGTTGTTTCTCAGTGGTTTTGGGCTTCTCAGAGCAACCACAATCTCTGGAAGCTTTTTATTTGTTTTTTTGTTGGCTTGTTTTGTGTTCTAAACCTAAGAGAAGAGCTGGTCTATGACCGGGAGAACCCTCCTAGGCTGGCCGAGCTCCTGGAACTCCCGGTCGACCGCCTCACAATGGACACCGGCCTAACCCCTCTCAGGCTGGCGGGCTCCTGGAACTCCCGGTCGGCCACAGGACAGCAGTACACCCGCTAAATTTACCCCTGGTCGCTCCAGCAGCCCTTTGCCCCAGAGCTCCTCTCTTTTGGGCATTGGTAGCCCCTAGGTAGGACAAGAGCTGGGGGAATTATCGGAGGGGAGCTCCTTTGGGAACCAAGGGCTTTGGACACCCCTAACCCCATATTTTCAACGGACTGTAACTCCGGACCCCAGGAACGAATCACGCTGATTTTTGGACTGTGGCATCTGGGGACCGAGAGCTTTAAAATAATCACCCAAAAACCGCCACCCCTAGGTACTGGGATTCTGTGGGATTGTGGCTGCTATGGAGGTGCCGGTCGGTCTGGAGGGGCGGGAATGGCGGGACAATTGTGGGATTGTCCAGGGTCTTATCAAGATGAGCTGTGTGTATAAAAGGAGTGTATGTTTTACAATAAAGAGAGTTCCTGTTTCACCTGAATGCTAGTATGTCTAGTTATTTGGATGGGCTCCTGCTAAAATCACTTTCCTGGGCTACATAGCAGCCTGTTCCAGGCAGAGGAAGGACCCTCTGGCAGAGCTACCTAGTCTGGCTAGCCGGAGTCTGCCACAGGGTGGGACCCAGAGTACTGGTGCTGTCGGGAATCAGGGGTGGCTACACGCTGTGGTCACTTGCCAGCTACATATCTGCAGTCAGCAGGGAGGAAGCAGGACCCGTTTGGCGGAGCTACCCAGTCAGGGTAGCCGGGGTATCCGTCACAGATGTGATAAGAAACATTGTGCTATTCAGAATGTTCAATTCAATGCTATGTGTTACTGACAGCTATGAGGGATAATATCACTGTTATGTGTTACTGACAGCTATGAGGGATAATATCACTGCTGTGTTACTGACAGCTATGAGGGATAATATCACTGTTATGTGTTACTGACAGCTATGCGGGACAATATCACTGTTATGTGTTACTGGCAGCTATGAGGGATAATATCACTGCTGTGTTACTGGCAGCTATGAGGGATAATATCACTGTTATGTGTTACTGAGAGCTATGAGGGATAATGTAACTGCTGTGTTACTGATAGCTATAAGGGATAATATCACTGTTATGTGTTACTGACAGCTATGAGGGATAATATCACTGTTATGTGTTACTGACGGCTATGAGGGATAATATCACTGCTGTGTTACTGACAGCTATGAGGGATAATATCACTGTTATGTGTTACTGAGAGCTATGAGGGATAATATCACTGTTATGTGTTACTGACAGCTATGCGGGACAATATCACTGTTATGTGTTACTGACAGCTAACCCCATAACTTCAACGGACTGTAACTCTGGTCCCCAGTAACGAATCATGCTGATTTTTGGACTGTGGCACCTGGGGACCGATAGCTTTAAAATGAAGTGCCGTGGCTCCACCAGGGCCACCCCTAGGTACTGGGATTCTGTGGGACTGTGGCTGCTATGGAGGTGCCGGTCAGTCTGGAGGTGCGGGAATGGCGGAAAAATTGTGGGATTGTCCACGGTCTTATCAAGATGAGCTGTGTGTATAAAAGGAGTGTATGTTTTACCTGAATGCTAGTATGTCTAGTTATTTGCGTGGGCTCCTGCTAAAATCACTTTTCTGGGATACATAGCAGCCTGTTCCAGGCAGAGGAAGGACCCTCTGGCAGAGCTACCTAGTCTGGCTAGCCGGAGTCTGCCACAGGGTGGGACCCTGAGTACTGGTGCTGTCGGGCATCAGGGGTGGCTATAGGCTGTGGTCACTTGCCAGCTACATAGCTGCAGTCGGCAGGGAGGAAGCAGGACCCGTTTGGCAGAGCTACCCAGTCGGGGTAGCCAGGGTATCCGTCACATTGGATAGCAGTGGTGTGATCTGCTTCTTCCACACGATTCCTGCAGACAGAGGAGAAGGGCCACAGTAGCCGGTAACTATGGAAGTCGAATTTCTAAGGAGAGTACAGGAGACGCTGGCCCAGCTGGACGGTCCTATTTACCAACAGGACGTGCTGGAACAGAGGGACCTGATCCGCCGGGACCTCTGGTGGGAGGCTCTTCAACAGGAGCGGGACAATGGAAAGGTACTCCCCACGAATGACACGAGGTTCCGGGTTCGGCAGACTGTGAGAGTGCCTTTCCTGGGAAAACAGCCAAAGAAGGAATGGCTATCTGTTCTACATAGACTGGTCCAGCAAGAGATGTGGGTGGACGACGACTATCGGGCCCTCCAATGGCTCGCTGTGCAAGTGCAGCCATGGCTGAAGGATGGCTCCCACACAGAGGGCTTTGGCTTTGGCGGCCCTGGATTGCTATTTACAAAAAGGACAGAGGACCCACAGTTTGGGAGTGAGACGGACCAGGGTCTGGAAGATATTTCTGGGCTCCAAGAGGAACTGCTGGATCTCTTGGAGGAATCCTGGCTACTAGACGATCTGGATTTTATAATTGACCAGGAAGAGGTACTGGTCAAGGAATACAAGAGGCTGCTAGATCTTGTTAAGTAGCGTGCCAAGGGTATACAGATCTGGGGTGCAGCCCTCTGGGATTCATGGAGCTCGACCGTGGAGGAGTGGCAACAAAGAAAAAGGGAACCAGGGCTGCTGGATCGCAATCAGCAGTCTGGCTCCGAGCTTATGGTCTTGGACCAGGGGACCACCCTAGCAGAAGCGATGGCAACAGAGCAGAGAGCAGCCAGCCTCTGCCCAGCCCCTGCAGCAGCTCTGGTAAACCAGGGAGAGGAGGTAGTCGTCCTCCCTCCCCTTACACAGAACCCCTTGCAGGGAGAAACGGATGTCGATAACTCTCCCCAGTGGCAAAACCCCTTCCCGGGAGTGGAGACAGTCGGTCTCTCTCCTCAGCGGCAGAGCCATCCCCAGGGAGAGGAAGTAGTCGTCCTCCCTCCCCTTACACAGATCCCTTCCTGGGAGAGGAGACAGTCAGTCTCTCTCACCAGCGGCAGAGCCAGGAGCAGGGAGAGGAGACAGTCGGTCTCTCTCCCCAGAGGCAGAGCCATCCCCTGGGAGTGGAGGTAGTCATCCTCCCTCCCCTTACACAGAACCCCTTTCAGGGAGAGATGGATGTCTATAACTCTCTCCAGCATCAGAACCCCTTCCCGGGAGAAGAGACAGTCGGTCTCTCTCCCCAGCAGCAGAGCCAGGAGCAGGGAGAGGAGACAGTTGGTCTCTCTCCCCAGTGGCAGAACCATCCCCTGGGAGCGGAGGTAGTCGGCCTCCTTCCCCTTACGCAGAACCCTTTCTTGGTAGAAGAGACAGTCTGTCTCTCTCCCCAGCAGCGGAGCCAGGAGCAGGGAAAGGAGACAGTCGGTCTCTCTCCCCAGCAGCAGAGCCATCCCCTGGGAGTGGAGATAGTTGTCCTCCCTCCCCTTACACAGAACCCCTTCCTGGGAGAGGAGACAGCCAGTCTCTCTCACCAGCGGCAGAGCCAGGAGCCGGGAGAGGAGACAGTCGGTCTCTCTCCCCAGCGGCAGAGCCATGCCCTGGGAGCGGAGGTAGTCGTCCTCCCTCCCCTTACGTAGAACCCCTTCCTGGGAGAGGAGACAGTCAGTCTCTCTCCCCAGCGGCAGAGCCAGGTACAGGGAGAAGAGACAGTCGTTCTCTCTCCCCAGCGGCAGAGCCATCCCCTGGGAGTGGAGGTAGTCATCCTCCCTCCCCTTTCGCAGGACCCCTTCCTGGGAGAGGAGACAGTTGGTCTCTTTCCCGAGTGGCAGAGCCACCCCCTGGGAGTGGAGGTAGTCATCCTCCCTCCCCTTACACAGAACCCCTTGCAGGGAGAGACGGATGTCGATAACTCTCCCCAGCAGCAGAACCCCTTCCCGGGGGAGGAGACAGTCGGTCTCCCTCCCCAGCGGCAGAGCTGTTTCCCATGGAGTGGAGGTGGTAGACCTGCCTCCCCAGCGGTAGATCTCCTTCTCAGGAGAAGAGACAGACGGTTCTCCCCTCAGTAGCTTTGCAGGGTCTCTACCCTTTTCTCATCCCGGAGAATTTCTCACAGGGGGGTACCCGCTCATGCAGTTGGTGCCACAAGTTTGGGCACCCGAGTTTTGCATGCCCAACCAAGAAGCAACTTCCACCTACAACAGAGAAACCGGCAATGGCTTTGTTGGATACCCGCCCCTGCATTTGCTGCCACCAGTTTGGGCACCCGAGTCTTGCCTGCCCCACCAAGGAGCAACCTCAACCTACAGTCTGGGGTGGGTATACAGCCGGGAAACCGGCACTTGCTTTGTTTGTGGGTGGGTCAGCCGGTACTCAAACGAGTGTCACAGAGGGAGGCAGTGTGGCCATGGAACTTAAAGACACTGGAACTTGTTGGAGAGCAACTGTTTGGGAGCCGGCCTTGGCAAACTTGTTTGGTACTTTGCATTGTGTGACTATACCTGCACCCAGGGCGCAGGGGATAAATGCCAGCAGAAACCCCCCAGGGTGCTTCAAACGCAGGGGAGATGGGATAACCTCCATCATCCAAGAAGTGGAGGGCCACCATCGGACAGCCCCAGGCCGACCCGTTAAGGATCTAGCCGGGTCTGCCGAACTGGAAGGGGGGGAGTTGTCACGGATACCGGGCTGCAAGGGTTAAACCCCTACCCCCCTACAACCTCACCCCTGTTGTTTCTCAGTGGTTTGGGGCTTCTCAGAGCAACCATAATCTCTTGAAGCTTTTTATTTGTTTTTTGTTGGCTTGTTTTGTGTTCTAAACCTAAGAGAAGAGCTGGTCTATGACCAGGAGAACCCTCCTAGGCTGGCCGAGCTCCTGGAACTCCTGGTCGACCGCCTCACAATGGACACCGGCCTAACCCCTCTCAGGCTGGCGGGCTCCTGGAACTCCCGGTTGGCCACAGGACAGCAGTACACCCGCTAAATTTACCCCTGGTCGCTCCAGCAGCCCTTTGCCCCAGAACTCCTCTCCTTTGGGGATTGGTAGCCCCTAGGTAGGACAAGAGCTGGGGAAATTATCGGAGGGGAGCTCCTTTGGGAACCAAGGGCTTTGGACACCCCTAACCCCATATTTTCAACGGACTGTAACTCCGGACCCCAGGAACGAATCAAGCTGATTTTTGGACTGTGTCATCTGGGGACCGAGAGCTTTAAAATAATCACCCCAAATCCGCCACCCCTAGGTACTGGGATTCTGTGGGATTGTGGCTGCTATGGAGGTGCCGGTCGGTCTGGAGGGGCGAGAATGGCGGGACAATTGTGGGATTGTCCGGGGTCTTATCAAGATGAGCTGTGTGTATAAAAGGAGTGTATGTTTTACAATAAAGAGAGTTCCTGTTTCACCTGAATGCTAGTATGTCTAGTTATTTGGGTGGGCTCCTGCTAAAATCACTTTCCTGGGCTACATAGCAGCCTGTTCCAGGCAGAGGAAGGACCCTCTGGCAGAGCTACCTAGTCTGGCTAGCCGGAGTCTGCCACAGGGTGGGACCCCGAGTACTGGTGCTGTCGGGAATCAGGGGTGGCTACACGCTGTGGTCACTTGCCAGCTACATATCTGCAGTCAGCAGGGAGGAAGCAGGACCCGTTTGGCGGAGCTACCCAGTCAGGGTAGCCGGGGTATCCGTCACAGATGTGATAAGAAACATTGTGCTATTCAGAATGTTCAATTCAATGCTATGTGTTACTGACAGCTATGAGGTATAATATCACTGTTTTGTGTTACTGACAGCTATGAGGGATAATATAACTGCTGTTTTACTGACAGCTATGAGGGATAATATCACTGTTATGTGTTACTGAGAGCTATGAGGGATAATATCACTGTTATGTGTTACTGACAGCTATGCGGGACAATATCACTGTTATGTGTTACTGACAGCTATGAGGGATAATATCACTGCTGTGTTACTGGCAGCTATGAGGGATAATATCACTGTTATGTGTTACTGAGAGTTGTGAGGGATAATGTAACTGCTGTGTTACTGATAGCTATGAGGGATAATATCACTGTTATGTGTTACTGACAGCTATGAGGGATAATATCACTGTTATGTGTTACTGACAGCTATGAGGGATAATATCACTGTTATGTGTTACTGACAGCTATGCGGGACAATATCACTGTGATGTGTTACTGACAGCTATGAGGGATAATATCACTGTTGTGTTACTGGCAGCTATAATGGATAATATCACTGTTATGTGTTACTGAAAGCAATGAGGGATAATATCACTGTTAAAATGCCATGCAGTTTCTGTAATATGATAGTTTAATTGTCTCTTTCTGTCCCTTTAAAAGACCATATAACTCCCTTATTTAAAATTGTATTTTCAACCAAGCATCACATGACACAGGCTAAGTTAAAGGCTCTTTTTAATTGTATCCTCAAAACCAGACTCCAGCTGTCCTCAACCAATATACTGGACAATCTGTGATGGGCACAATGATAGTTGGGTAACACAATGTCCCACCTAACAGCACCACCCCTATCCCCAATGTTAATCCCATGATGTATATTTTTGATAGCTACTAAGTAATTTTACCCATTGGCTGCCATTAACATACAAAATAATGATTGTACCTCTTTAGTTTCCATTAACAAGTAAAAAAGAAGTGATTTTAACCCCTTGTCTGCCCCTCACTACTTTCTGCTCCATATTGTAGTGCATATAGGCAGGGAGATTTTTTTTCTTTTCACACAAGCACTATTTAAAGAAAAATGTGTCACTTTATATGGCAATTAAAAACATGGTGGGGGAGGGGCATATGAGGTGGGAGCGACATATGAGGTGGGAGGGGTAATAAGGTGGGAGGGGCAAGGAGGTGGGAGGGGCAGTAGGGTAGAGGAGGGGCAGAGGAGGTAGGAAGGTGGAGTAAAGAGGAGGTGGGGGGCCCTGCCACACTTTTGCCCGGGGGCCCTGGTTGGTCTCATTCTGCCCTTGATTCGGGGTCCAGAGGAATCTGCCAGTAACCCTTGCAGAGATCTAACGTTGTCAGAAAGTTACCCCAGGGAATGTGGTCTAATAGCTCATCCACCCGGGCGTAGGTTAGGCGTCTGTCATTAAGCCTACTGTAGCTAAACACAGAAGCGGGTCGAGCAATCCCGCTTGGGCACAAGCACTACCGGGGATGCCCAGGGACTGTTGGATGGCTCGATAACTCCTGTATCAAGCATTGCGCTAATCTCGCTGCGCATGTCTTTCCTAACTGACTCGGGATCCCAGTACGCCGGCTGCCATAAGGGCACCTGTCCTGTGGTCTAAACTCGGTGCACTGCTACCGTGGTGTACCCAGGGTCCATGGAGAACATGCCCTGTCGGCTTTCTAGTACCTGCTTGATTTGCTCCTGCTGCACAGTCCCTATCCACTAATCTTATGTCCTCTACGCCTGCCAGCACCCTACACCGCATGGGCAGCTCTGGCATGGGGAGATTTTCTGAGTCCACCATGGCTGGAGCACATGGCAGCTACCTCGTCTGGCCTCTCCTTGTACGCCTTCAGCATGTTCACATGAAAGGTCCAGCCGACTCGTTCATCTGAACATTTGGCTACCAGGTAAGTAGTATCACAAAGCTTTTCTACTACTCAATAGAGTCGGAGGGGGAAGCCTAGGACATAGGATAATCTGTCGGGGTAGTAGTCGGGTGGCGTAACTTACCTGGGTCCCATCCTCGAGTACTTCAGCATGGTGCCTGGCTTGTTGGCGAGTGGTAACTGTTAGCATTGCACAGTATGCATGTCCTGTGCCTAGAGTTGATCCTGGGACTTCTGGCCAGTTGCCTTTTGCCTGAGCCACTGGAGGATTTAGAACTATATTTCAGCCGTCCATGACAATTGGACTGAACTACTACCTTTGGCTGAATTCTGTCATAATTCTACCTTTCACTCTGCCCACCGAATGTCACCTTTTTTGGCTGCTTTTGGCTTTCAACCAAGAAACTTACTTCTGAAACTACAGTCCACTGGGGTACCTGCTGCAGATCACAGAACTCCGTTACTTCAAAAGCAGTGGAAAGCCATTTGTCAGGTATTACAGTTCACTAATGACCGTTATCAAAAGACTGCTAACCGTAAACTTCGAGTACCTCCGGATTATCGGGTAGGCGATTCAGTATGGCTTTCCACTAAACACATTAAACTCAAACAACCCTCAGCTAAATTAGGTCCCAGGTTCGTCGACCCGAGATCTCCATGCCCTTCTTCTGATTGCTTCATTCCACAGACGCTTTCCTAATCGTCCTCGTAAGGTTCTCTGGAGAGGGACCTTGAGGAGGGGGCTATGTTAGCATTGCACAGTATGCATGTCCTGTGCCTGGAGTTGATCCTGGAACCTCTGGTCTCTGGCCAGTTGCCTTTTGCCTAAGCCACTGGAGGATTCATGTTTTTGCATTAGAACTGCTTATTTTATTATCTGCTCTAGCTGGCCCTCTGGCTCCACCTGCCTGCCAGCTGCAAGTAGTTACTCCATCAACAGCCTATATTAGCAGCTTCATGCTTCCTGTGTGTGCCTGTGAATAGGATCTTTTCCTGGGTGTGATTATCCTGAGAGACTTACTTGGCTTAACTTGTTGCTGACTTTGCTTGTTTTTGACCTTTCCTTTGGACCACGATTCTGTCTGCCTTTGCCTGGAAGTGTTTTGACCTTTTGCCTGGACTTTGTTACTCTTTGCCTACCAATTCTGTATTGTCTTTTGCCCGTTCGTTGCTGACCTCTGGTCTGGATATTGACTCTGCTTCTGCTTGCTCCCACTACTATTTTGGTCACGTCATGGGTTTTATCCTCCATGCTGGGGCTGTGTTTTTATAGTCACTTCCCAACCTTAGGGTCCCTTCCTGGACAGACAATATACTACCTGTGACAGTAACTGGGCAAGCATCCGTAGGGCACTTCATAAGAAAGGAGGAGGTGAGATGTCCCAAGTCATTCCCTAACAGAGCTTCTGCCGGCAAGTGGCCCATGACACCCACTTCCACAGCACTGGAACTGGCACCCCAATCCAAGTGGATCCGCCCTGTGGGGATTCAGAGCACCTTACCCCCAGCCACATGAACTGTAACTGATTCCTGGTCTGGTCCGAACTGGTAACCAGGTGTGGGTAGACAAAATTAATGGTGGCTCCGCTGTACCGCAACCCTTGGGCCTGCCGGCCGTTAATCCACATTGGCTGGCGATGATGCAGGCGATTGTCACCAGCTGCCGCTTGTACCGGGTCTACCTCATGCAAGACCCCAAATTCCTCTTCGGTCAAGTGGCAGGGTCAGCGGGGCTCCTGGACTCCAAGCAGTGGGCTGCTGCTCTGGAAACAGATAGAAGACATATAGTGGACAGCACCAGATAAACAAACAGACTCACTATCCAGATCACCTAACCTGATCTATTGGAGAAAGATACAAAACAAGAAAGAAAAGGAGTGCCAATAAGGCTAAAGTTTGTATACAGGCAATGAAGAGATTTACAAATTATTATCTATATCAGTTCAAAAACTGATAAAGCCCATTGCGGATGAAACGCGTAGACGAATACTCCCCAAAAGAGGCAACTCACCTCTGATATATTTGCACCTATTTGCACACTTTTGCACTTTCAGAAATACCTGGACTAACTTGCTGAAAAGTATTTCTACTTGGAAGCAAATACTTGGACTCACTGACTGAAAAGCACTTCTACTTGTAAGTATGTGAAGCAGAAGAACAATTTGGATTAAACACCTGTGTAACCCTTAGGAGTGTGGACACGCACGGTAGAGACAGGTATCTTTACTTTTTGAGACCTTCATAACATGTACAACACGTATATACACTCATCACCACTACAGTGGAGGGATAATTGAAGCCGCAATAATAATCTACTTCGCTACACTGGAAATAAAGTAACCGGTAAACTCAGAGTAACGTATCACAAACAACAACACCTGACAGCCAATCATGTACCGGCAACCACAAGACTAAAACGAGGCTGAATCCTGCACATATACAGCAACAGAGCACTTTAAGACAAACTCTGCCACAAAACGGACAATTGCATTTGCACATAAAAGGAGTATAAGAGAGAAACCAAATACCACAGTGAGTTATCATAATATGGACAAAGTGTTTTATCAAACGATTATAAGGTACCTTTTAACTAAGACTGTTTTTATCAACCATATCTACATATTATATAGGGAGACGTCCCTATTACTCATGAGAATCTTTTATTGTCATTTATTTTAAATATTGCACAGCGCAACTGTTTTTTATAATAAAATATATCTGTATAGATCCACCTTACATACCGCATATCGATATTTATTGATCTCCATACAACAATATCCACACAATAATTAAGAATCTTTTATTCATATGATAATAATCATTGTTGAGATATAGTGATCCACATACATATATATATATATATATATATATATATATATATATATAGTATATATATCTCAACTAAGCAATTGTAACATCTCATTTATATATCATCCCTTTAAATTAAAGAGACATGTACTCTTATTTTTGTGTCCAATACATCAAGATACATAATAGATAATTACCTTCGCTTTATAGCGCCCGTTCTAATCCTTTCTTTTTATCCTCATAATTATCATCACACTTGGGAGGAGTGAGATTTTTTGAGAACGTGGCAATAAATTACTAGCATCAAAGAGCAACAAAGGAAAAAAGAGGCATTATTGGCACACTTAAAAAGGAAGGTAGTGTACAGTGTGTATGGAGTAGAGTACAGATAAAGTTAGTTAAAACTTAACATTTAATCCATAATGATAAAATATAGTTGAGGACCATGCCACTCAATAAGTAAAAAATAATAATAATATTAAAATCAAGAAATCATGCACTGCCTCCTCTCTACAGCATATTCAAGATAGCCCAGAATAGGGGTGCTATATTAACCAGTATTATATATATGGCAGGTCCTAGGAACCTCCAAATGGGCTAGTGAGGACTAAAACTATTAGTAATAAGGAAACATTCCTATCATATATGCCTAAGTTTCCCCTAGTGGGGTCCCCCACCAACCGATTATGTTAAGTAATAAAATAAGAGAAGGGCCCTGCCAAAAAGTGCCAATTAAGACCAACAATTTAAACTAGACAGAGAAGAGAGGAGAAGCAGTGCAAATGCCTGATGCGCGTTTCACATCTGACAAAGCTGATGCGTCAGGCGTTTGCACTGCTTCTCCTCTCTTCTCTGTCTAGTTTAAATAATTGACACTTTTTGGCAGGACCCTTCTCTTTTTTTTACTCCTTAATATATATATATAATACTTAATATATATAATAGTTATAGTCCTCACTAACCCATTTGGAGGTTCCAAGGACCTGCCATATAAACTGGTTAATATAGCACCCCTATTCAGGGCAATCTTGAATATGCTGTAGATAAGACGCAGTGCATGATTTCTTGATTTTAATATTATTATTATATTTTACTTATTGAGTGGCATGGTCCACAACTATATTTTATCATTAGGCATTATCTGTACCCTACTCCATACACACTGTACACTACCTTTCTTTTTAAGTGTGCCAATAATGCCTCTTTCTTCTCTTTGTTGCTCTTTGATACTAATATATATGGCATTACCCTCCTTTATACACTCAGGCTTGTTTAAGGGGGTTTTAGGTTCGTTAATCACACCCCACCTTCCCTGGAGGTTACCAGGGGCTATTTTTTGTTATCAATAAATTACTCTCGCCACTATAACCCAAAAACTTGTGTTTACCAAATTTGATATGGAATCAATTGCTTGTTTGAAATGCATTTTTAACAGTATCAGAATCGGATGATTGCTAAATTGCATATATATACAGTATATAAAATGAAAATAAAATAAAAATTATGAAATAATTAAAGAACAAAATTGGTGAAGAAAAATTGTAAGCTAGTAGTAAGTGTTAAACCTTCCGGTGATGAAGAATAGTCCTCCTAATAGTTAATCATCCATAAAAAAAACCTTGAGTGAAAGACTTTTGGTGTCCAAAAATTGAAATAGACAATGAGATAAAAATCCTAGGTGTTGTGATGTCAATCCATTGTCGCAAAATTTGCAACAGTATACAAAAACAGATGAGTGAGATAGATGAGGGTGGTAACCCGTGTTTGTGGTAAATCCTAAATATATTTGTATGTGTTTCTTCTATAATTAGTGCCAGCCTGAAAAAAGAAGAAAAAATGCAATGTGCAAAATCTCCTAAAAAGATTCAGATGAGCCTGAATCTGGGAATTATCAACGCCTTTATCAATTGATTCCATATCAGATTTGGTAACCACCAGTGTTTGAACTGATATAAATAGATAATAATTTGTAAATCTCTTCATTGCCTGTATACAAACTTTAGCCTTATTGGGGATCCTATTCTTTCTTGTTTTGCTGCTCTGGAAACCCCAGCCGGTGCTCTGGTCCATTTGGTAGGGGGCGGCTTCCTCAGGCAATTGAACATGGCCCATCTGATCACACCCATAGCACTGGATTCCCGTCTTCCGGGGTGGACTGGGGCCATAAGAGCAAGGTTGAGCTGGTGGAGCAAAAAAAAAGGCACCAGTGAGTCACTGGAGGACGAGGAGGTGTGGTAGTAGGGCGGATTATTGGACGGGGTTTGGATTGAACCATGTGTCGGGCACCTAACAACTGTTCCGCCAGAACTGCTGCTTGATCTACCGTGGCAGGTTTCTGATCCCGGACTCATTCTCGTATGGTACCTCCGGCGGCGAGTGGTCATAAAAGTGCTCCAGCAGGATGAGCTGGAAGGCTTGGGCCAGGGTGGTCACTTGGCAACCCGAAAACTAATAGACCAGAGAGCGGGCGAACTGATTGGTCCACTCGGTAAATGGTTGCCCCTCTCTCATTCTCAGACTCCGGGACTTCGAGACGATGCACCTCCAGAGTGATGGCATCCTGGGCCAGGATGCGATCTTCCAGGGTGATAGCCTCAAAAGCGTCCAAAGCCCTTCCCGACAGCTTTTTATCAGGAGGGTAACCCAGTTGGTCTCGCCAATGCCCTGCAGCTCACACTGGGCCTCAAATACCTGGAATTCTCACATGCTTCTCCTATCCTCTGAAGCTCTCTAACCCACTCCATCAGACTGCTTATAACTAATCAAGCATCTGCAACCTTATGTCTCCCACTCTCAATCTGTAGACCGTAAGATATGGAGCACACCCTCCTCATCCTGTATTCGTATTTGTTTTGTTTAGAGTTTTTTTTTATTCATCTGTATTCTAACACAAATCTTTGCCATTGTATATCCTACCTTATATATATATATATATATATATATATATATACCCAGTGCTACAGAATTTGGCAGTGCTATACAAATAAAACATAATCATTATATTTAACTCCCAGCAAATTAAAACATATGTTTAAAAATGCCAGCAATAGATGCTGGAGAGGGTGCGATCAAGAAGGCACAAAGTACCATATATGGTGGGATTGTGATAATATACACACATTTTGGGTTCAAGTACATGAACAAATCTGCAAAATTATTGGAATTGATTTAGTTCTCTCTCCTGAGGAAGTTTTGTTCAACGCCAATCCACACATTCCCTGTAAAATTAGGAAAAGTCTTTATCAAATATTAATAAACGCAGCAAAAAGGCTTGTACCAAGGTTCTGGAAGAAACCGCAGATACCCAAACTTACTAATTGGTTCGACCTAGTAAAGAGCACCCTAATACTAGAGAGGCTGCACTACTTTAAATTGGGATGTCTGAGTTTCTATTATGATATGCTATTTCTATGGGAACAATATATGCATGGCAGAGGGGAAATTTGTAGATAACTTCTAAATAAGGTATAGAATACATATTTATTTGAGATGCACAATCGCTAAAAAGAAATCATCATTATCTGATTCACATGGTTGTTTGCATCCCTTTGGCAGAGTACTTATTATGTTATGCATTATGTTGTTTGTTTTTCGATTTCTTGTTTTTGTTTTGTTTATCTATTTTATATACACATTCCCTTTTGGGATTATTATTGCGATATGGATGAAATATCCTAAGGTGTAACGCAGTTGATGTATAGGTTTGATGGACTTTGGAACAGAAGGAAGCCTTTGGACTTAACACTTGAGCCGCCTCCTTGACAATAATGATAACAAATATGGCTGTATGTTTGAAAATAATGTCCTTATTTGAATACTATTGAATGTAACACCATAACTGTATTGATTCACTTTGGATATGCTGTAACCTTAACTTTTTGACGTCTTGAAAAACCAATAAAAGAGAAAATTAAAAAAAAAAAAAAAAAAAAAACATAATCATAATAATTACAAACATCTTCATTATAGCTGATTTTACTTCTTTACATCTAGGTAATCAGTCAGTTTACTTTTTATGAACCTGTAAAAAAAAACATTGATACATCTTATTATTTCGACATTTATGATTTGCCACAGAAATTATACAAAGTTTTGTTGCAAACATACCCATTTACAAAACCGTACTCGTTTTCACTTAAAATATCTACAGAGAATTCAGAAATTAAATTCTATAACCAAGCAATACCATTTTGACCAGAGGCGAGAATAAGCTTACCGTATATGTTTGCTGCTTTTATTGATCTTTTTAAAGGCTGTTTTTCTTTTTTTTTTTTTGTGATTCTTGTTTTTTTCCTTACTGCTTTGAGTTAGTTGCTTTAGCAAACACATTTCTCTCTTTGCTGCCATTTTCTATCCTGCAGGGGCGGAACTACCATTGGTGCAGCAGGTGCAGTGGCACCAGGGCCCAAGTGCTGGAGTGGGCCCATAACAACCTATCTATACCATAGAAGTGTGCAGATTTGAATGTAGGGGAGCCTTTTATTAGTGCAGTTTGCAGATCTATCTATCTATATAAATCATTATACGGAACAGCATGGATATTATTACTATTGCTTACTACTGAGTTACCTATGGGGGGGAGACACAAATATGCCCAGGTGCCAAACCGAACGGAGGCTAAGGTATATATATGTAACAAACTGTGGATAAAATATAGAAGAATGTTTATTACAAACTTAATCAATAAAAACTAGTTTCATGGATCCATGCTAGAAAATATATATATAAAATATATAAAAAGTGACACAATAATGATTAAAAATGATAAAAAAAACAATGGTAAGACAGAGAGTGTACACAAATAACGTTGCAATCAGGAGTCCTGGTGTGGACAAAAAAGACAAAAAACAAAACACAAAAAACAGTGCGATATAAAGTCAATAAGTCAATGATACTTGTCAAATTGAACGGTGATCCAAATAAGTTACAAGTCAAATATTCAAAAAAATCCAAAAATAATGAGATCAATGTGGTTTCCATTTAAAAAAATTAAAAAACAGTGGTGTGATTAAATGTGATCCAAAAGAGAAAAAATGTGCTAAATACTAAACAAAGGTGAAGTGCCAATACCAAAAAAGCTGTCAAGCAGAAATAGTCAGTGGTACAATGTCTCTGTGCTCCTACATATTTACAATATGTTTGTGCCTAAGCAGCTTCTTTGTGATATATTGTGATATATTAAGGCAATTTACAGCCATCTTTAATCACCACTTGATTTATTTTCTCTCGCTAATCCGAGAGACCAATCACTTATACATTTCCCTCATTGTTTTCGGTCTGACAGGATTCAAGTCTATTATTAATATATTAACTTTCCTATCTCATCAGCCGCATTCCCTCCGCTTTCTGATGTTAGTCAAATTCCCTGGTCCGTTATAGACATAAAGGTTAGTATTGTCAGGAAAATGGTTGGATATATGTACAAGATTTTTGGCAAAGATATTAACACTGATCCTCTACACTATAAGCCCCGCAATCAGTATGATGAGTAAGGGTATATGAATATCAGATCAGCCTGTTAGTATTGACGAAAGTCCATCTGAAACTCTGTACCCAATCAGATAGCTTAAAACTGACACACCTTCATTGTCAACATGTATTAACATCCCCTAGCTCGGCTTCACACCTCTAACTTCAGCCTATCGCCAGTAAGACCTGCTGTGACGTCACAACCAATGGGGGCTATCAAATATCGGAACATACACGATATATATACCTCAACCAACTTATAACCAGTAGACTTTAGACGAACTAAACGAAAGTTATAAAGACACTTAAGCATTTTTGCGCCCCTCGATCCATCATTCTTTATTTGGATCAGTTTATTATTTATTCGATCTTATTCCCACCGGAAGTGACGTCACTTAACTAGGTATTATTGTTTTACATTATATGTTACATCACTCTTCAAGTTTTAAAGTTTTAACATAGACTATCTACTACATTAAAATTAAGGCTTCACAACCTAAAGGTAGATGTATATTTTATTGATATATCGGTCTGACAAAAACGAAAAACCGGAAGTAGTTCTTGCAATGTGTATCCGGTTGTATGTCACATACCCCTATATAAGGCCATCAGTCGCAGCTTACAACCAGTCTTGATAAAGGCCTAGCAAGGGCCGAAACGCGTAGACCTGCACTGGTAAGCCTTATTTCAATCAGAATATTTATTTGTTCTATTTTTTTCCACAGGATTTTTTCAACTTTGACCCAGTAGCCGCTTGTGTTTGCTAACTACTAGGAGCACAGAGACATTGTACCACTGACTATTTCTGCTTGACAGCTTTTTTGGTATTGGCACTTCACCTTTGTTTAGTATTTAGCATATTTTTTCTTATTTGGATCACATTTAATCACACCACTGTTTTTTTATTTTTTGGATTGGACACCACATTGATCTCATTATTTTTGGATTTTTTTTGGATATTTGACTTGTAACTTATTTGGATCACCGTTCAATTTGACAAGTATCATTGACTTATTGACTTTATATCGCACTGTTTTTTGTGTTTTGTTTTTTGTCCACACCTGGACTCCTGATTGCAACGTTATTTGTGTACACTCTCTGTCTTACCATTGTTTTTATCATTTTTAATCATTATTGTGTCACTTTTTATATATTTTTTATATATATTTTCTAGCATGGATCCATGAAACTAGTTTTTATTGATTAAGTTTGTAATAAACATTCTACTATATTTTATCCACAGTTTGTTACATATATATACCTTAGCCTCCGTTCGGTTTGGCGCCTGGGCATATTTGTTTCTCCTTATCCACTTTCACGGTGACAGCTAGGGATCACCATCCCCGGGCTTTTAGGTTACATTGGCGCTGGAGTATACCTTAGTTTCTAATTTGTCTTTTACCTATGGGGGGCCCAAAAAAAACTTTGCACCAGGGCCCTCTATTGATTCGGTCCGCTACTGCTGCTATACCATATTTTATTCTTTGTTTGCACCCCTCAAATGTATGCACTGTCGTTTCTCCTCCTGTCAGTTATCAGTTTCCATATACAGCTCTACTATTCAGTACCTTCTGTCTCCTGGGCATTCTGCCAACAAACTGAAAGTGTTATAATGTTCCTAATATACATTTTTTAAGCTAACAAATATTTTAGCAACAAAAGAAAAAAAGTGTCTAACTTGTGGACTATATTTAAAAAGATTACTATTGATATTCTGCTGTACATATGGTAATTTGGTGTTCATTTTATAACACTCAAATTACATCATCTAGATATATTATATTTATTAGTCTCATCCCTGTGGTAATTCTAGAGAATTGTATTATTTTCTTATATTTTAGCTATGTCATCTTCAGATTCCCTTTACTTTAAGAACAAACCCAGGAGTAAAACAATTAGGGAAAATATTTTTACTTCTATTAACAAAAAATAAATAAATAAACAAATACCTGGTGCTTGTGTCACCCCTTTCAAATAAATCTACACATTCTATTCACATCCCTGTGGGGTCTACTTTTGACTTGGCTAAGTTTTCCTTAACCTTACAGGTGTCAGGGTTTTTTCCCTGATCTGTTTGTCATGTGCTGCTGGCAGCCATTATAGTCACCTCTCTTGCTGACTCTGGTGCATACTGTGTGATGCTGCTCATTTCCTGCACTTCCTTTTATGGCCAGACTGGTGTACATCATCCGTGTGAGACAGGATGCAGTCTCAGAATTGTGATGTCATCACTTATTATTTAAAAGGCCTCTGTTCAGTATGCTTTGCCCTTGCATTGTCTCAGACCTGTTTGTGAGAGCTCTTGTGTATTACCTGGCTGTTTGACGTCCTGATCCCTGGCTTGTTCCTGACTCTGCTGTTCTCCTTGTTCCTGATTCCGGCTCGTCTGACTATTCGCTTTGGCTCCTGACTCGGCTCGTCTGACTACCAGTTCTGGTTTTGATTCCTGGCTTGTTATTTGATTATTTTTGCACTTTTTTTGTCTCAGTCTGATTCCTGGCACCCTGGCATTACGCAAGGGCCTTGAATCCTGATGGTGCTAATAATCCACCTTTGAAAAAAGATAGAACACAGAGGCGCCAAACATGGCCTAGTATAGCCAGAAACCAGATAATAAAATCCACAAGGTAGCAATTGAATACTCACAGAGGAGGCGCACCCATTGGTGCTTTTGAAGCAGTCTGGAGCCTCTCAGTGGTCCAGCTCACTGGTGTACTTCATGAGTCAGTTGTAGTCCTTGGTAGTGGTGATTAACAGGTTCAAGATCCAAAGCACCAGCAGGTGCATAGACTGCAAGCTGGAACCAAACAGTCGCCCAGTAGACTGATCCCTCCAGGTGAAAGCAGGATAACTCTCAGGTGCCAATCAAAGAGTTAGCAGCATACAAATGATATAAAAGGTGTCCAAAAAGCAAGTGTATTTCTGTATATTATCTGTATATTATTTCATTATATTATCAGTTTGTTCATGCATATCTTAAGAAATATAATTTCATAGGAAATATGAGCCCTGTTTTTAACAGTGTTATGTTTATGTTTATTATCATCAATACACAATGATGATTTAATTTTATGTACACAGATGATGATTTTGTCATTAGTATGGTCTGCTGAAGTTTGGTATTTGCACTGAATTATGTTAGGGCTGTAGGTTGCCATACCAACCCTGCAGCAGACAGGTGCTAACACTTAATGACAATTAAGGTTGGAACAATCTGATTGGTTAATCAATAGGTATAGTTTTGTATAAAGCAAGTGTAATCTGAATGTGTTTTAATAATGTTTTAGCCTGATGAAACAGCTTGTTTTAGCTGAGAAACGCGTCGCTTTTTAATAAAGATTTTTACAGAAATACACTTGCTTTTTGGACACCTTTTATATCATTTGTATGCTGCTAACTCTTTGATTGGCACCTGAGAGTTATCCTGCTTTCACCTGGAGGGATCAGTCTACTGGGCGACTGTTTGGTTCCAGCTTGCAGTCTATGCACCTGCTGGTGCTTTGGATCTTGAACCTGTTAATCACCACTACCAAGGACTACAACTGACTCATGAAGTACACCAGTGAGCTGGACCACTGAGAGGCTCCAGACTGCTTCAAAAGCACCAATGGGTGCGCCTCCTCTGTGAGTATTCAATTGCTACCTTGTGGATTTTATTATCTGGTTTCTGGCTATACTAGGCCATGTTTGGCGCCTCTGTGTTCTATCTTTTTTCAGTTACCCATCTTTCAGGAAGACCATCCTAAGACTGAGAGCTGCCTACCGTGTCTTGGATCCATTATTGATTGGGACTGTATCACTATAACTCATTTGGACTTTATGTTGGTACATCCTTATATATATGTATAAGCATATTTACATATCCTACAAGTAATAATTTAGGTTTTTGTTATTGCTTGAGCATTTGTCAAGTTGATACGCCTTAGGAGGCGCCCCCTAAGGGTAGTAATACACACTGGTGTGTATTACACCCTCATTTTCTCAATAATCCACCTTTACCTGCCATAATTTCCAGGATGGATGAACAGGATCACCGCTTGGATCAATTTGCACTATCCCTGCAAACCCTGCTGACTCGCACTGCACATTTTGACCAAAGTGTCCCGCAAGTTATGGCTGCTCCTGTTTCCGCTGCTGCACCTAGTCTTACCAGGAGCATGTCCGGTTCTGCACCTCTACCTCAGTGATATGGATGCGATCCCAATCAGTGCAGAGGGTTTTTGAACCAGATGGGCATTTTCTTTTCAGATGTTACCTCAGGAGTTTCCCTCTGACAGAGCTAACGTGGGATTTCTCATCTCGTTACTCTCTGACACAGCTCTTGCCTGGGCTAATCCCTTGTGGGAGACTAATAAACTTGTGATTTCAAATTACCCTGAATTTGTGGCCTCCTTTTGAAGGGTATTTGATGTTCCGGCTCGCTCCTCCTCTGCTGCTAAACGACTCATGTCCATTCAGCAAGGTACAAGATCTGTTGCTCGGTATGCCATTGAGTTCCATACGCTTGCCACAGAGGTAGGTTAGAACAATGAAGCCCTTGTTGCCGGCTTCTTTCATGGGCTCTCTGATGCGATTAAAGACTAAGTTGCTGCCAGAGATTTACCAGAAGATCTCGAGGCATTGGTGCCTTTTTTGATCCTAATTGACATCAGACTAAGTGAGAGGCCCTCTTTCAAGGAGCGCTTCTGTTCCGTTGTCTCCTACATGTTCGTTCCCACCCATGTCTCCCTCTCCTCCCATGCCTCCTGGTCCCGAGTCACCAGGTACTGCTGAGCTGATGCAGTTGGGATTCACGCGTCTCTCCGCGGCGGAGAGGGCCTTTAGGAGGAGGGAGGGGCTCTGCCTCTATTGTGGGTTACAGGGCCACCTTTTGAAGTCTTGTCCTACACGGCCGGGAAACGCTCACACCTAAGGTCCTGTCGGGGGCAGACCTTGGGTGGTTTATCCTCGTCCCCGGAACTGCTAAAGGAGAAACCTTTGGTCATGGTTGTCTTTTCCTGGGTGGACTCCTCCATAGTCACCCATGCTCTTGTTGACTCCGGTGCTGTGGGCTATTTCATTGACAGTGCTTTTGTATCAAAGCACTCCATTCCTGTTTTGCCTTGGTCCGTTCCGCTTGCTATTGAGGCCATTGATGGCAGGCCCCTTCAGCCCGCACTCGTTACTCATGAAACTGCTCCGTTATCCATGGCTGTTGGGGCTCTCCATTTTAAAACCCTCCAGTTCCAGGTGATAAACTCTCCGCATTTTCCGGTTATTCTAGGTTATCCCTGGCTCCAAAAGCACAATCCCAGTCTCGACTGGCCCAGGTCCAAAATTTTGTCGTGGTCTCCACAATGTATTGCCACTTGTCTTCGGAAACCAGTTAAAGTCTTGTGCACGTCTTCGGTATCTCAATTGCCAGAGTACCGAGAGTTCCTAGATGTTTTTGACAAGGTGCGTGCCGGTACGTTGCCTCCTCACCGGTCTTACGATTGTGCCATAGACCTGCAACCCGGAGCCATTCCTCCTCAGGGCTGGGTTTACCCTCTGTCTGTTGCGGAGAATTGTGCTATGGAGGAGTATGTTGCCGATGCTCTGTCACGGGGGATCATCCGCAAATCCTGCTCTCCTGCAGGGGCTGGCTTCTTCTTTGTGAAGAAAAAGGGTGCCGAGTTAAGACCAGGCATCGATTATAGGGGTCTTAATCGTCTTACCATTAAGAATGCTTAACCCATTCTGCTCATTACAGAACTCTTTGACCGCCTCAAGGGAGCTACGGTCTTTACTAAACTTGATTTGAGAGGAGCGTACATTCTCGTTAAGATCAAGGAGGGCCACGAATGGAAAACAGCATTTAACACCAGGAGCGGGCATTATGAGTATCTTGTAATGCCCTTTGGCCTATGTAATCCTCCTGCTGTTTTCCAGGAATTTATTAATGATGTCCTACGAGATATGTTGCAACAGTGTGTTGTGGTGTTCTTAGACGACATCCTCATATACTCACCCACACTTGATGATCATTGTTCTGATGTTACAGGGGTTCTTTAGAGACTACGTGAGAACGGCCTGTTTTGTAAACCCGAGAAATGTGAGTTTCATCAGACTCAAGTAACCTTCCTAGGTAATGTTATCTCCGTTGCAGGGTTCTCCATGAATCCTGACAAGTTATCTGCAGTTCTGTAGTGGCCTCGCCCAGTTGGTCTTCGGTCTATTCAAGGTTTTTTGGGGTTCACCAATTACTATAGAAAGTTTATTAAAAACTTTTCTTCCTTGCTCAAACCTATCACAGAAATGACCCGTAAATAGAATGATCCACTCCATTGGTCACCTACTGCCATTAAGGCCTTTGATAGTCTTAAGACTGCCTTTGCTGCTGCTCCAGTTCTGGCTCATCTTAACCTTGTCCTGCCTTTCGTTCTTGAGGTCGATGCGTCTGAGACTGGAGTAGGTGCCCTCTTGTCTCAACGTCCTACGCCTGACGGTTCCTTGCATCTGTGTGGTTTCTTCTCTAAGAAATTGTCTCCAGCAGAGTGCAATTATGAAATTGGTGAGAGGGAATTACTGGCCATAATTTTGGCACTCGAGGAATGGAGGCATCTTCTCGAGGTTACTAGTGTGCCAGTGCTCATTCTTACTGACCACAAGAATTTAACTTATCTATCTGAAGCAAAACGTTTGTCGCCCGACAGGCCAGATGGCCGCTATTTTTGTCTCGGTTTAATTATGTGGTCTCCTACCTGCCTGGTAGTAATAATTTTAGGGTTGGTGCCCTCTCTCAACAATTTTCGCCTCTGTCCAAGGAGGAGTCTGTACCTACTCCAGTTATACCTCCTGACCATATTTTGGCTACCATACGTACTAATTTGACTTCTCCCTTGGGAAGGAGATCCTGGCTGCACAAACCAATGCATCTCCTGAGAAACCTAGTGGTAAGTGTTTTGTTGCTGAGAATCTTCGAACTAAACTTTTGCACACTTACCACTATCCTAAAGCCGCAAGTCACCCAGACAAGAACCAAATGATTTGGTCTGTCACTCGACAATTTTGGTGGCCAGCTCTTCTTGTTCTGATGTTGCTGCATATGTTGCCTCCTGCTCAGTTTGTGCACAGAATAAGACTCCTCGACATCTTCCTGTGGGTCTTCTTCAACCTATTGCTAATGGTGAGCGTCCTTGGACACATCTTTCCATGGACTTCATAGTCGAGCTCCCTGTTTCCAATGGCAATACTGTTATCTTTATGGTGGTGGTGGTTGACCGTTTTTCTAAAATGTCACATTGCATTCCCTTGAAGAAGTTACCTACCGCTCAGGAGCTTGCTTCAATTTTTGCCCGGGATGTCTTCCGTTTACATGGGTTACACAAGGAGAAAATGTCGGACCGGGGTAGCCAGTTTGTCTCCAGATTTTGGCGTTCCTTTTGTGCTCAAATGGGGATACAGCTTTCCTTCTCCTCGGCATATCACCCTCAATCTAATGGGGCTGCGGAATGGTCTAATCAAGCTCTGGAACAGTTCCTCCATTGCTATGTCTCAGATCACCACAATAATTGGTCTGAACTGTTACCTTGAGCAGAGTTTGCTTGTAATAGTGCTATTAATGCTTCCTCCAAGTTATCCCCGTTCATGGCGAATTATGGGTTTCAACCATCCTTGTTGCCCGATTCATTCATGTCTCAGGGTATTCCGGCTTTGGAGGAGCATCTCCGGCAACTCCGTTCCACGTGGGTGCAGATTCAGAATTGCCTTCATCGTTCTATGCAGCGCCAAAAGTTCCAGGCTGATCGTAGGCGTTTGCCAGCGCCTTCCTACCAGGTTGGCGAGAGAGTTTGGCTGTCCTCCCGCAACTTTAACCTTCGTGTGCCTTCCAATAAACTGGCTCCCCATTATGTTGGTCCTTTTCGAATACTCCGACGGGTCAATCCTGTGGCCTACGCTCTTGACCTTCCTCCTGCAATGCGCATCTCCAATGTTTTTCATGTCTCCCTCTTGAAACCATTGGTTTGTAATCGGTTTACCACTGTGTTGCCTCGTCCCCGCCCTATCTTTGTTGACAACCATGAGGAGTATGAGGTCAGCAGCATTATTGACTCTCGTATGTCCAGGGGCTACATACAGTATTTGGCTCACTGGAGGGGCTACAGTCCGGAGGAGCGGTCATGGGTTCCCTCCTCTGATGTTCATGCTCCCGCCCTCCTCCGTGCGTTCCATGCCTGTTTCCCCAAAAAGCCTTTTGTCCTCCCGCGGGGGAGGGGTCGTTGAGGGAAGGGTACTGTCAGGGTTTTTTCCCTAATCTGTTTGCCATGTGCTGCTGGAAGCCATTTTACTCACCTCTCTTGCTGACTCTGGTGCATACTGTGTGATGCTGCTCATTTCCTGCACTTCCTTTTATGGCCAGACTGGTGTACATCATCCGTGTGAGACAGGATGCAGTCTCAGAATTGTTATGTCATCACTTATTATTTTAAGGGCCTCTGTTCAGTATGCTTTGCCCTTGTGTTGTCTCAGACCTGTTTGTTAGAGCTCCTGTGTATTACCTGGCTGTCTGACGTCCCTCCTGGTTCCTGATCCCTGGCTTGTTCCCGACTCTGCTGTTCTCCTTGTTCCTGATTCCGGCTCGTCTGACTATTCGCTTTGGCTCCTGACTCGGCTCGTCTGACAACCAGTTCTGGTTTTGATTCCTGGCTTGTTATTTGACTTGTGGACTTTATATTATTTTTTGCTATTAATAAAGGTGTGATTATTTTTGCACTTCTTGTCTCAGTCTGATTCCTGGCACCCTGACAACAGGTCTATCTTTGCTAAAAGAAGCTTCATTTAGAGCCATGGGCAACAATACCCCATGTCCCTTTCCTGTGGAAACTTGATGATGCTCTCATTCATAACCTACAAATAGTCTATAATATATTGTTCGCTATACAGGAATATTTGTAATTTAACAATTTGGGATGCTCATAAAGGGGTTCTTAGGTGAAAATTCATTAAGCACAAAGCTCAGCTTAGACATGAGTATATTGCCAAGTACAATGCAGTGGTAGCAGATTGGAAACATAAAAGAGATCCCTCCAATTTGACATTGACCACTCAACGACAAGCCAGGCAGGCATTAAATGAGCACCTCCAAAAAGAAGCATGTTCTAAAGCTTTATACAAAGTATATTATGTTGGCGACAACAAAGCAGGTCCTCTTTTATAAACAAAAAAGCATTGAAAAAGAAAACTTATAATAACTATATTAATGAATACATTAGATGGGGAGAGGTGGTAGATACTAAGATTATTGCAGATGTGTTTAGGGGTTATTATGAGACTTTATACAATATTCCCATATTCCCCAATCACTAGACTTGCAACGCCACAAGGACTTGGAATTATATGTGATATCCCGGTACTCCCCAGAACATCCGCAGAGGAATTTGACTCCCTTGTTTTGATCTTAGAGGTCAAGGCTGCTATTGAAACTTTGCCCTCTGGTAAAAGCCCTCCTTAGCTCCTCATCTCACACAACTTTTTAAATCACTGGATGAGGACAGGACATTTTCTTCAGTTGTATTAGAATCTGATATATCTATCATACCCAAACCCAAGAACCCAACTGTCCCAGGTAATTATCAGCTGATTTCTCTCTTAAATACAGATTTGAATTAAAATTACAATAATTTTGCCCAAAATTCTACATATCTACATAATCTCAACACATATATTTGGTGCCCTGGGCAACCAATAATTTATTGTTCAACATCATATAAATCATTAGAGGATAGTGGATTGGGTATTCCACATATTTCTTTATTTTACCAAGCAAATACCCTTCAAAGGGTTCTAGACTGGCACAATGGAGTCAGATCAAAAGCTTGGGTTTCGCGTGATTCTCAGATATTACAAATTCCCTGTGTTAGCGCTCTATGCTGAATAATTCAAGACCACATATTCAAAATATCTCCATATAAGAACATATTTGCATCTTTTAATTGCCTCATTACTCAACTTAAAGGGATATCTACACGCAGCTCCCCTTTGACCCCTATCTCTCAACACAGAAATTGTAGGTGGCCTGAACTCTAAATCAAAATATAATATGGAGCTAGGTGAATAAATACAAATCACAAAATATCAATAGTGAAACAATGTTGAACTTTTAAACAAAGAAAAATGTGCCAAAAGAAGATAAAATTACAACACTGTATTATGCTCTGTGACAATATAGATTGGGAGAATGTCCTTAGTTCTTTGATGACCTTCACAAAGAAAAAGAAGCTTCCATAGTGTAAAGATGTAGATAATAATTATCTAATGGTGAAACGTATGTCAGATTAGCATTAACAGCGGTCAAACTTCACGGTTCTATTGTCTACAATAATGGTGTGTAAGAGAGACTAAGGGGCCGATTTATTAAGAGTCGGACGGACATGATCCGCTGTAGCGATCATGTCTACCCGACATAGCTGAATGCCGACAGCATCCACTGTTGGCATTTAACATTGCACAAGCAGTTCTAGTGAACTGCTTGTGCAATGCCGCCCCCCTGCAGATTTGCGGCCAATCGGCCACTAGCAGGGGGTGTTAATCAACCCGATCGTAGGTGATCGGGCTGATTGCTGTATGCCGCCTCAGAGGTGGCGTACGAGTTAAGTAGCAGCGGTCTTAAGACCTGAAGGCTCGTGCAGAAACAGATGTATCTGGCCTCTTTACGGGCCATGATAAATCGGCCCCTAAGTGTGTTCCAAGCACTGGGCCTGAAATAACAGCATTGAGCATTTCCGGACAGTGATACACCGTTAACCCCAGAGTGACAGGGAATGAACTACTTGTAACATTATATTGTATACATTTATATTCAAACAAATGGAATCCCCTGATTGGCAAGACGATTGATTCCTTTACTGAGCGCTAATCTTAGAGCTATTGTAGCTCTCATTTGTGTGAGTACCATTTCTATACAGCCTGCATAATTATTATCTACAGCAGTGGTTCTCAGCCCAAGTGACCTCAAGGCCCGGTAAATTTTAGACGGGCGTGTCTAGTGCCCAATAGTCATTCATATATATATATATATATATATATATATATATATACATTGGTTTCAGTTTGGGAAGAAAATATATACTTTCATTGGTGTCAGTGGGCTGGTACCACTTACTTACCTGCAGTGCCCATGCCTAGTCCTGTATGCTCCTTGTCGTGACCGTTTTCCCACTGAACTGCTGCTACATGCGCACAGTACACATGAGCAATGGCACTCTGACTAGCCTACCCTGTACTCATTGGCCTCTAGTTATCAAGCCGTCTACTTACCTGCCTTCGCTGGCCCCAATACGCCCGCCTAAGCTCGCCTCACATTGCCGCTGCAGACAAGAATACGCTCGCCAAAGTTATCAAAAAAGCTGTCAAAAAGCCGCGCACCAAGTACGGGGCGATGAGCAGCGGACTGTGATAGTTATCACTCATCCGATCTCGCTGCTCTTCGGCTTTTCTACAGCTTTATTGATAAGCTGTCACTAAGCACCCACACTAAACTACACTGTTCTACCCCCTATACCGGCGCCCCCGGAGCCCCCTGCAACTAAATAAAGTTATTAACCCCTAAACCGCCGCTCCTAGACCCCGCCACAACTATAATAAATGTATTAACCCCTAAACCGCCGCTCCTGGAGCCCACCGCCACTCTAATAAACTGATTAACCCCTAAACCGCCGCTCCCGGACCCCGCCGCCACCTACATAATACCTATTAACCCCTATCCTGCCCCCCCTATACCGCCGCTACCTATAATAAAGTTATTAACCCCTATCCTGCTGATCCCGTACCCCGCCGCAACTAAATAAATTGTTTAACCCCTAAACCACCGCTCCCGGACCCCGCCGCCACCTATATTAAACTTATTAACCCCTAATCTGCCCCCCCTACACCGTCGCCACCTATAATAAATTTATTAACCCCTATCCTGCCGCCCCATACCGCCTCAACCTATAATAAAATTATTAACCCCTAAACCTAAGTCTAACCCTAACACCCCCCTAACTTAAATATGAATTAAATAAATCTAAATAAATATTACTCTTATTAAATTAGTTATTCCTATTTAAAACTAAATACTTACCTATAAAATAAACCCTAATATAGCTACAATATAACTAATAATTATATTGTAGCTATTTTAGGATTTATATTTATGTTACAGGCAACTTTGTATTTATTTTAACTAGGCACAATAGCTATTAAATAGTTATTAACTATTTAATAGCTACCTAGTTAAAATAAAGACAAATTTACCTGTAAAATAAAAACTAACCTAAGTTACAATTACACCTAACACTACACTATCATTAACTAAATTATTCCTATTTAAAAAAATAAATACTTACCTGTAAAATAAACCCTAACATAGCTACAATGTAATTAATAATTACATTGTAGCTATTTTAGGATTTATATTTATTTTACAGGTAACTTTGTATTTATTTTAACTAGGTAGAATAGTTATTAAATAGTTATTAACTATTTAATAACTACCTAGCTAAAAGAAATACAAATTTACCTGTAAAATAAATCCTAACCTACGTTACAATTAAACCTAACACTACACTATCATTAAATAAATTAAATTAATTAACTACAAATACCTACAATTAAATACAATTAAATAAACTAACTAAAGTACAAAAAATAAAAAAAACTAAGTTACAAAAAATAAAAAAATATTACAAGATTTTTAAGCTAATTACACCTAATCTAAGCCCCCTAATAAAATAACAAAGCCCCCCAAAATAAAAAAAATGCCCTACCCTATTCTAAATTACGAAAGTTAACAGCTCTATTACCTTACCAGCCCTTAAAAGGGCCTAAAAGGCGTCCCTCGAATTCTGATTGGCTGATAGGATTCTATCAGCCAATCGGAATTAAGGTAGGAAAAATCTGATTGGCTGATCCAATCAGCCAATCATATTGAGCTTGCATTCTATTGGCTGATCGGAACAGCCAATAGAATGTGAGTTCAATCTGATTGGCTGATAGAGCTGTTAACTTTCGTAATTTAGAATAGTGTAGGGCATTTTTTTATTTTGGGGGGCTTTGTTATTTTATTAGGGGGCTTAGATTAGGTTTAATTAGCTTAAAAATCTTGTAATATTTTTTTATTTTTTGTAACTTAGTTTTTTTTATTTTTTGTACTTTAGTTAGTTTATTTAATTGTATTTAATTGTAGGGATGTGTAGTTAATTAATTTAATTTATTTAATGATAGTGTAGTGTTAGGTTTAATTGTAACTTAGATTAGGATTTATTTTACAGGTAATTTTGTATTTCTTTTAGCTAGGTAGTTATTAAATAGTTAATAACTATTTAATAACTATTCTACCTAGTTAAAATAAATACAAAGTTACCTGTAAAATAAATATAAATACTAAAATAGCTACAATGTAATTATTAATTACATTGTAGCTAGCTTAGGGTTTATTTTACAGGTAAGTATTTATTTTTAAATAGGAATAATTTAGTTAATGATAGTGTAGTGTTAGGTGTAGTTGTAACTTAGGTTAGTTTTTATTTTACAGGTAAATTTGTCTTTATTTTAACTAGGTAGCTATTAAATAGTTAATAACTATTTAATAGCTATTGTGCCTAGTTAAAATACATTGAAATTTGCCTGTAAAATAAAAATAAATCCTAAAATAGCTACAATATAATTATTAGTTATATTGTAGCTATATTAGGGTTTATTTTATAGGTAAGTATTTAGTTTTAAATAGGAATAACTAATTTAATAAGAGTAATATTTATTTAGATTTATTTAATTAATATTTAAGTAAGGGGGGTGTTAGGTTTAGGGTTATACTTAGGTTTAGGGGTTAATAATTTTATTATAGGTTGCGACGGTATAGGAGGGGCAGGATAGGGGTTAATAAATTTATTATAGGTGGCGACGGTGTAGGGGGGCAGATTAGGGGTTAATAAGTTTAATATAGGTGGCGGCGGGGTCCGGGAGCGGCAGTTTAGGGGTTAAACAATTTAGTTGTGGCGGGGCACGGGATCGGCAGGATAGGGGTTAATAACTTTATTATAGGTGGCGGCGGTATAGGGGGGGCAGGATAGGGGTTAATAGGTATTATGTAGGTGGCGGCGGGGTCCGGGAGCGGCGGTTTAGGGGTTAATCAGTTTCTTGAAAAAGCCCTGAAGAGGGAGAAACGCATTGATGTGTTGCAACTGTTATTGACTGTTATCTGTGTGTAGCTGGAGCTAAAACATTCATAATCGAGGAGTGTGAAAATTGCTAACACGGTTAGCCGACTTTAACATCTCTGCTATTACACTTTGGGACTGCCGATCCTCTGATAAATTGCTGGAGAACCCATATACCAAGTTCACCAAGTGCTTTATATTTGCTGTATTCTGCATGCTGTTTGGCACTAAGAACAGATACCACTCGCTGGAAAATTGATATATTACAGCTGGAGGATTCAACGATTACCGCTACTAGCTGATCTGTATTCTGAACCAATCAGGAGGCTTACTTTGGACAGCATCCATATAGGTGACGTCATCCCGTAAACGGCTGTAATCCACTCACGGAGGATACCGAATATACACAGACCGGGGTAAGCCTTTGTTTGCTAGCAAACCAACCTTTGTTTGGACTATCCCTTTGTGATTTTGGACTTGTTTAAATAACGATTTAAGAAGTATCATCACGGACCCGATTGTGCAAGAACATTATAATTTGTATGGTGGCAACCTAGTCTTTTAATTACGGAGACGTCCGTTTTTTATAGTAAGATTATCTATTGCAGATGTTCACTAATAAATCTATGTTACTTTTATGTAATTAGTCAGCTTCTGTTTTTTAAGTGATACTTTATTATCGCTGGTATTTAGTTTACTCCTTTTTTATTTTTTATGCAATATCCTGATTCTTGTTCTATTTGTTTACCACTGGTTATCTAATCCTTTGTCTAAAATCACCTTTAGCTGTAGCTCTCCTGCATTTTTTCTTTTTTGTTAATCAGTTTATTAGAGTGGCGGTGGGCTCCGGGAGCGGCGGTTTACGGGTTAATCAGTTTATTAGAGTGGCGGTGGGCTCCGGGAGCGGCGGTTTAGGGGTTACCATGTTTAATATAGGTGGCGGCGGTGTAGGGGGGCAGATTAGGGGTGTTTAGACTCGGGGTACATGTTAGGGTATTAGGTGTAGACAGCTCCCATAGAAATCAATGGGATGTCGGGCAGCAGCGAACATGAGCTTTCCCATTGATTCCTCCAGGGCGGCGAATTGAAAACCAGGTACACTGTGCCGGAAAAGTGCCGAGTGTACCTGGTAGTCATTTGATAACTCCCAAAAGTAGTCAGATTGTGCCAAACTTGCGTTCGGAACATCTGGAGTGACGTAACAATCGATTTGTGTTGGACTGAGTCCGGTGGATCGAAGCTTACGTCACTATATTCTACTTTTGCCGGGCAGCAGGGCTTGATAACTTAGACGAATCAGCCTCGCCACAAATACGCTGCAGAATTCCAGCGTATTTGAGGTTGAAGGCTTGATAACTAGAGGCCAATATGTGCATGTTGGGTCGTGGCCCACCAGCAGGGCTGTCAAGGCCCGGTACTGGGCCATGGCCTGGTTGTTGAGAAACCAGGATCTACAGTATTACACTATGGAAGTTTCTTTATCTTTTTGAGGGTCATCGAAGAACAAAGGACGTTCTCTCAATCCTATATTGTCACAGTGCATATACGGAGTTGTATTTTTATCTTCTTTTGGCACCAATAATGTATTTGGTTGAAAGGGGCAAGTTGCAGAAAAGGCAAGATTTAGATCAAGTAACAGGTGGCTTAAATTTGTGCAAGTACAACTGACTTTGAACATTGGTGTCTGACAGAAGCTACTGAGTAGCTTTACATCCAGCTGGAATGAGGAACTGTGTGTTTCTTTAGATGATAAAGCTTGGCATCAAATTTTTCATTGCACACATAAATTATCAATATCTCCTAAAATGTTAGAGTTCAATTTTAAAATATTATTACAATGGTATTTCAAGGGATATGCAACCCAATTTTTTTCTTTCATGATTCAGACAGAGCATGTGATTTTTAACAACTTTCTAATTTACTTCTATTATATATTTTTCTTTGTACTCTTGGTATCTTTTGTTGAAAAGCAGGGATGTATGCTTAGGATAGGGCAAATTTCACACTATTTGGCAGCAGTTCTTCAAGAATGTTATCCATTTGCAAGAGCACTAGGGGGCAGCACTATTTCCTGCCATGTAGTGCACAGATGTCTACCTAGGTAGCTCATCAACACAGAATATCATGGCAACAAAGCAAATTGGAAACTTTTTTAAGAAATGTTTTGGGTTTCATATCCCTTTCAACGTGCCTAGCTCATATATACCCAGGTTAACAAGGTCTTATGGCACATATTTAGTGGGAATGGCAATATAAGAATCCCCTTTGTTTAGAGGTCGAGTTAAACCCAAGTGCTCTTGCAAGCTTCAGTTAACAGTCCTCCAAATTGCCATCAATGGTGCAAAATCTTTGTTTGCTTGGTCCTAAAGATTTGTTCAGGTACCTACCAGACAGATGTGGGTTTCTAGAACAAATTGATTTTTTTGCTAGAGGGGAATAGATATTATAAAAGAACAAAAATCAGATTTCTTCCAAAATGTGAAATTTTATTGGGATCAATACAAGTCAGTTTGACATTTTACATTTATCATTCACCCCCTTTGACCATGGTCATTGGGACTCCTTTTCTCCCTCTAGATGATTTTACTTTTGCAGCACCACATGGTGCTTGGGTGACTGGGGTGGGGATAGGGGTGTACTCCCTCCATTCTTTTTCCTCACCTTTTAAAGGGACCAAAATTGTTATTGTTTAAAAAGATAGATAATGCCTTTACTACCCATTCCCCAGCTTTGCACAACCAACATTGTTCTATTAATATAATTTATAAAATGTAAAGCTCTTGGGGCGGAGTTAACCGCAGGAGAGAGAAGACGTGCTTTCAGGAGCTCCTCATTAGATAGCACAATTTCTATTAATTTTTCTATAAATAAGAGAACTTTTGGAACTTATACCTTTCAGCACACAGGTCACTATGGAACAGGGAACTACTCTTGTGACTCTGCACCTTTATTTTAAGCCTTGGCCTCAAAACTGTCCGATTGGGGTGAGGCTGAGTGAGACCATATCCTCCGGAGGGTCGGGGCTCCGCTCCGGAGGCCTAACTTCTGCTTCTAACAGCCCCCACCCGAAGCCTGTCCCTTTACTGCATCTCACTCCGGAGGGTCGGGGATCCGCTCCGGAGTACCTACTGACCACACACTTGCTGAACTGGCATGCCATTACCTTGCCTGGTGTCCCTTAGCAAGACGACGATCACGCACATTACAGCGAACCTTCCGTCTCAAGAGCGGAGAGAATTCTGAGACTGCCTCAGCTCCAAAGTGGTTGGAGTCCCAGCGAAGCACCTAAGGCACCCCGGCAGCAGGCTCCGGAGGGTCGGGGATCTGATCCGGAGCTGAAGAATTGAGCCGTACCTGCAGGTTGGAGGAACCGGAGGGCCTCTCGTACCGGCCACAGGCTCCATGCAGTAACCCGGTTCCAACCGGAACACACAACCACCTCGTCCCTTTTGCGCAACCAGCAGAGGGGAGGCTGAGGGAGCAAGAGGTTTACTGGTGGCCTCCATCTGACACTCTGTTTTAGAAAAGTGGTGAGACCTTTCAACCTCGGGCCTTTGGGACTTTCTGGCGCGAACCGCGGCCATTTTGATAGCGCAGTGAGGGGTTCGCCGGCAGGATCTAAGGCCTTAGAGTGTCTGGCTTACTCACGAGGACCAGCGCCCAGATCAGCTTCTAGAGGACAACCAGACGATCCGGCAAGGTGAGACAGCACACAAAAGGGCACCTCCATACACGTCCTTATATAAACAGACCGGGTGAGTCCAGTACAATTTACCTCACTGCCACGTGGGATACCTTGATCACTGACATTTCCCTATACCGGCACCCCACATTCAAGGGATAAGTGTTTAGCCCCCAGGTCTTATATTATCTTAAGCTGGCATATTTATACCCTAGAGACATTGGATGCTATATACCCCATTCTGTCTCTGCTTCCCTAGCAACTGTTCTCCCTACCTGGTAATCTAAAGAGTAATACATAGGAGCTAACTTTAACTGCGCCAGAGACCCTCATCCTCTTTCACTGTATAACTTGGGAGGAAGATGATTGACCCCATTCCTTATTAATAACTTATACAATCCCCCTCCTTCTCAGATATCTTAGAGAAATCTGCCACTGTCACTTCACTTACACTTCACTTCTTTGAGACTGTGGGACTATAATCTGAACTTTTAATAAAAGAATAAATGTGAAAGGCTGCTGCGTCAGTGCAATTGTCCTTAGGCATGATGCCTATGGTGTAGTGTCATTTAATAACAATTGTTTCCTTCCACAGCTTACCTACACAACCTAATTGGTTACAGGCCTCTGTTTCTCTGTGGCCTGGTTTATTGTCTTATTTGATTGCATTGACCTTACATAATTACTGTTTTTTCCTCCACAAGACTTGTGATCCCATATTCCTCATACCCCAGTCTCTCCTGCCTGTTCATTGCACTTATTCGAACTGTCAATTATCTGAGAAAGCAATCTTAGCTTCTCTCCCGTGCACTGACCAGCAGGCGCCACTGCGCCAGGTAACCTAGGCTCACGAGCCCGCCTGTGCCCGAGTATCAATCTCTTAACTTGCGTTCTGACACAGTCGGGTTCACTTTTGCTGACTCTCTTTTTTTCTCTTTTCCTTCTGAGAAGGGAGAGGAGGAAAGAGGAGAGAAGGGGGAAACAAAAAAAAAAAAAAAAAAAAAAAAAAGGAAAAGACACTTGTGATATATTATCTGATTTTTGATTGCTGCTATTTGATCCCTCACCTCCCCGCTCCCGCACGGCTAGTCCGGGTGGGTCACCTCCAATTCCCTTTTCCCTTCCTTCGGGTCGTATCCCCCTGCTCCCTGAGGTGAGGGACCTGAGTGGTAACCACAAAATTATGTGTTAATGTAACTTCTCTTTTTTAAGTGTGACTCAGCCCCGCTCTAACCACGAGATAGGTACTATGTAAACTACGTGCTTCACTTTAGTATGTATAACCCTTGAATTTCTTCCAAAACAGCAGGACACTGCCTTTGAGCCCCCAGAGACTTCCTATTTTGCCCTCTGGATATCCAATTACTAATATATAAGATGCCTCACATGATAAAGAAACATTCAAAGTCTAACCCCAAACCTAGGAAGACAGTCTTTGACCATTTCACCCACATCTCCAAGGAACCCCCACCCCACCCAGGTGGGGAGATGAGTGAACAGGACTCCCAAGATGAAGAGTCCCAATCTAGCCAACACTCAGCATCTTCTTCCCAACATTACATTACAGAATCATCGCTCAAGAAACTCCTGGCCATCCAGACTAAGTCCATCACCCAGGAAATCCAGCGCAGCTCCGCAGAACTCAAGAAAGAAATTTCAGAAATTGGTGACAGAGTTGACGCTCTGGAGCGCAAACAAGATGATCAGGCTGTGGATCAATCCAACATTTTGGCTTACGCCGAAAACCTTGCTGAGCAGATCTCGCAATTGGAATCTAAATTGGCTGACATGGAAGACAGATCGAGACGAAGCAATATCAGATTCAGAGGAGTTCCAGAAACAGTGACTCCAGCGGATATCCAAGGCTACCTTCAAGATCTCTTCAAAGAGCTTATAGGCACCCCTGAAGGCCTGTCTAGCACAATGGAGAGAGCGCACAGGGCATTGTGCCCCAGGTCGGTGAGTTCTGACAAGCCGAGGGACATCGTAGTGTGCTTCCATAGCTACTTATATAAAGATCGCCTTCTTCAAGCTGCTTACCGTAAACCAAATCTAAGTGGTAGGTTTGAGGGGGTACAAATTTTACCTGACCTTTCTGCACATACCCTCCAACAACGTCGCCACTTCCAGTCAGTAACCACTGCTCTTCGCAAGGCTAACTACCGATATCGATGGGGGTTCCCAACCAGGCTCATAGTTACCAAAGATAACCAATCCATAACCATCACTACACCCTCTCAGGGTACGTCTCTACTGGCCTCATGGGGTCTACTAGTGGACCCTCTCAATGTACGGGCTCAATCTCAACCTGCCTTGAGAGCATCAGCTCCTGAATGGTCGACAAAAGAACAGAGAATAAAAAGGCCCAAGACACAACACTTGCAAGTCTCTCAAGGGCACCCTGAGCCCACCGAGTAGGCTCCTACAGAAGCCACATGTCCTGGTTTAGAAGTTTGTCGGCCCTAGGGTCTCTCCTGATGGTACTTTTTGCCTAGCCTACATCTTGACTAAGGCAGGGTTCCTGTGAGACCTTCTGAGCCGCCAAAATGTTTATTTTTGGAATAAGTTATATATTATAAGTTCTGATAAGTTATGCTACTTGCTGTTTTGTAATTGTTTAGGTTTAAGCACTTTATATTATGACAAACTTACTCTTAGAGCGGGGCTGATGTCTCTGCTCCACTGTGCTAGCTCCGGAGCAGTTTTCTCAACCCCCCAACTGAAGCCCACACTAGGGCTCACTTGAGGTGGACTACTTCCACCACACCAGAGGCACTTCCCAGTGCCTTCCTTTTCTACTTGCCTATCCCCCCTTTCTCATTTCCCCCATTCTGTTTCCCAGACTCAGATATTTTGACTTCCCGGTTCCAACTTTTAACCACTATTATACATGACTAGCTCTCCTCTGAGGTTTCTCACTCAAAATGTTAGAGGACTTAACACTCCCTTTAAGAGAAGCCTCCTACTGCGTTCACTGAAACACCACAATCCTGACATAGTGTTCCTCCAGGAGACGCACTGGCTCAAGGACGAACCGATTAGACTTTCCTCCAGGGATTATACACACATTGAGTATGCTCCCTTTACTAAAAAAGCCAGGGGCACTGCAATTCTCCTACACAGGAGACTAGCTATTGAACCAGTCTTGACCATCAGAGATCCACAGGCCAGGTATACCATTCTAATCTGTAACATCAACCATGTGCCTTATACACTTGCATCAGTCTACCTACCCAACACTCACCAATCTAAGTGCCTCAAACACATTCTCCATGTTATCTCCCAACACCAACAGGGTAGGGTTATTATCTCGGGCGACTTCAATATGACCTGGGAACCGAAACTAGATAGAAAATCCTCTGACTTGGTTAGGGCCCCCCCCCTCTATTAAACGACTTGCAGCGAACTTCCGTACCCTCATGACAGGTTCAGGGTTCTTTGACATTTGGAGGTCTATTCACACTCAAGACCGAGACTACACGCACTACTCGCACTCGCATCGACAATACTCTAGACTCGACTACATATTCTCTACGGCAGACTCTCTAGACCTAGTCACTAACTCGGCCATCCATATTTGCCCCTGGTCAGATCATGACTGCGTTATCGCTGACCTCATATCTTCAAATACCACTCGCTCCAGACCCTCCTGGCGCATGCCCCACAACTTACTACAAGATATTCCCCTCAGAGAAAAATTACGCACAGAAATTGGACATTTCCTAGAAACTAATGACCGGGCACAGGTAGACGATGATACCCTATGGGGAGCTGCTAAGGCAACCATAAGAGGCTTATAGATATCCGAACAGGCTAAAATACGAAGGCAAGCGGGTCTCTCGCTGTCTCAGTCCCACATTAAACTCAGAGAATTGGAGGCCCAAAATAGACTAAAGCCTACTTCCCCACTAACGACTCAAATAACTGATATTAAAAATCACATCTCTCAGTTAGAGCTTCAGAGAACCCAGGAAAACCTAACTAAACTTAAACAGCTGTACTTCTATAAGGGCAACAAGGCTGACACCCTTTTAGCCAATAAACTTAGAAATAGAACTAGTATCTCGCGTATTCATGGCATTGTCAGGGAGGGCTCTCTCCTTAAAATTCCCTCACAAATAGGGGAGTCTTTCGCCGAGTTTTACTCCAAATTATACAATATAGAAAAATCCGAGAACCCCCCCGTGACCTCGGAAGATTCCATTCGCGAGTACTTAAAATCTTTGAATCTACCGTCCCTCTCACCCGATCAAAGGGATACTCTAAATTCGCCATTCTCTCTCAGAGAAGTGCAACACGTTATCAAGAATTCTAAATCATTTAAGTCACCTGGGCCAGATGGCTTCCCAGTACACTTCTATAAAACCTATATCCAAGAACTCTCCCCCCTACTCCTTAGACTCTTCAACTTAGCTAGGAAGGAAGGTAAATTTAAGAGTGAACTTCTCGAAGCCACTATTGTAACCATATTAAAGCCTAATAAGGACTCCTCGCTTTGTTCCAGTTACAGGCCAATCTCTCTAATCAATACTGATATTAAGTTCTTCTCCAAAATTTTAGCTAATCGTATTGCCAACCTTCTCCCCTGTTTAATCAACCCAGACCAAGTAGGATTTATCCCCAAAAGAGAGGGACCAGATAATACTAGAAGACTCCTGAATGTTATGACTCTGTCGTCCAGCCTTAACAAACCCATGGCGATTATATCATTAGATGCAGAAAAGGCCTTTGATCGGGTGAGATGGCGTTTTCTGTGGGAAGTACTTGACACCTTTAAATTCCCAAGCTCCCTCATAGGAGCAATCAAAGCCTTATACTCTACTCCCTCCGCCTCAGTTAAGGGACTTGGTTTCCAAACTCCCCCGTTCCAAATTTCCAACGGGACTAGACAGGGCTGTCCCTTATCACCCCTACTTTTCGCGCTGGCCATCGAGCCGTTGGCAGAACAAATTAGACTTGACCCACGTATGAGTGGGATCACCCTATGTGGCACCAAACATAATATAGCCTTATTTGCTGACGACATTACCCTTTTCTCCTCGGATCTCACGACCACCCTCCCTAGACTATTACTGATAGTCAGGGAATTTGGTGCCCACTCCTATTACAAACTAAATATCCCTAAAACTGAGATTTACACTCAAGGCTTTCAGAACTCTTCTATAGCCCCTCTAAAACTCAAATACCCGTACAAATGGTCAGAATCTTCAGTGACCCACCTGGGAGTCAGACTATCCAATGACTTCCCCCGGATTATCAGGGACAATTACCTCCCCTTGCTGACAGAGCTTCGCTCCCTCAGTGGGAGGTGGAACCTCTCCCAAGTCTCATGGCTGGGACGGATCGCAGCCTTAAAGATGTCCTTTTTACCTCGACTCACATACTTATTCCGTTGCCTACCAATCAGAGTCCCCAGGCATATTTTATTACAATTCCAGAGTGAGTTCACTAGACATATATGGCAGGGCAAACCCCCAAGGGTGGCGCAGAGAGTTTTACAGCTGCCTCGGTCAAAGGGAGGTCTGGGCTCCCCCTCGATAGTAAAATATTATGAGGGAGCCATGCTCACCCATGTCTCTCAATGGGGAGTCATACAGTCTTCCTCCAAATGGAAGTCTATTGAACAGGCCTCATTACCCTACAACCTAACTTTGCGTGATCTGATTTGGACACCTACACACTGTCGTAGGGAGCTCTCCCTGATAAACCCCATCATCCGGGAATGCCTGCAATTTTGGGATAAAATCCGCCACTCTAGACAAATTGCTCCCCACCCCTCTCCCATAGCCTCCTTGTCCGGCCTATTGGTAGGACTACAGGATGCTCATCCTCTGAAATGGTCCCAAATTGGAATAAAGATGGTCTCAGACCTCTGGCTCTGCCATCGTTATGTGGATTTAAATCTGAGACACAGTTGGGAGTAGATGGGGCCTTACCCCATATCCTGAAATTTGAATTTCACAGAGTTAAAAGTTTCTTGACCTCCTGGGGCTTTAAGCCTCAGTCAAACCGTCCACTGACCTTGTGGGAGACCACTTGGAATCAAGGAGAGAGGCTTTACAAACCCCTCTCTAGACACTACATCCTGGTGGACTCTGATCTAAATTCAGACCTAGCTCCCCACCTTGTAAAGTGGGGATCCCTACTAGACAAATCTTTCACAGCAAATGACTGGGAACAAGCGCTTGAGCGAACTAAAAAAACTATACATTGCATCACCCTATTTGAAACTTTTTATAAGTTGGTGGCCCATTGGTACTACGTGCCCACCAGGCTAGCCAAAATATTTCCTAGCGCATCCCCGTATTGCTGGAGAGGTTGCGGTCAGAGAGGGGACTCTCTACACATCTGGTGGGAATGTCCCAAAATACGCCCCTTATGGATAAAATGTTTTAGAGCCCTTCCCAAGTTGGGGATCTCCCTACGTAGCTCTCCCGCAGTTGCCCTGCTACACATAGGTACTCATTCCATCCCTAAACACCATGCTTGCATAAGTATATACCTCTTTATGTCCATTAAACATCTGATAGCCTGTGACTGGAAATCGGAGTCCCCACCCAGCTGGTCGAGAGTTTGCTCCTATATGGCCTACTTATACACCATGGAAAAAAGCATATTTTATAATCTAGGCAATTCTGACCTATTTGAGCTTATTTGGGCCGACTGGAAAGACATTTATGACACAACCTGGAGACCTAATGCTCTTACTCCCTCTTAGCCCTCTTGGACGGAACGAGAGGTCTGAACTAGGGATAGTCCTGACCGGACTCAAATGTCTTCCTGATGACGTACCCACCCTTGACGGACGACATATACCTCTACCCCCTCCTTCCCCTCCCCTCTTGTCACTTCTAGACTTCTATCCTCCCCCCTTCTTTCCTGGTCAGGGGACTTCTGGGTCCCCCCCATCCGCGCTATAAAGTTCCATCATATATATTAACTAACCACTGTGTCAGCGGAATTTCTCTGAACAATTTACTATTTATTTCAAAATGTGTGTTTATAGACCGTTAAGAGGACGAGATGAGTCCTCGAATTGTTAATTCTATTTCTGTTTTGTTTCTCTCTTATTGTGTGCATATTCTTATTTGTAAACATGATAAGACTAATAAAGCTCTTTTGAAAACTAAAAAAAAATAAAAATAAAAAAAAAAAATGTAAAGCTCTTAATCTCTGCCTGTTTTTAAGCCACTACAGAAAGCCTCTAATCACTTGATTTTTTATTAGCTTTTCACAATATACTGCTAATTCATGTGTGCCACATAGATAACATTGTGCTCACTCCCATGGAGTTGTGTAGGGCACAGCACTAATTGGCTAAAATGCAAGTCAATAGATAATAAATACATAGCTGTAAGATTAGGGGGCTGTCTGCATAGGCTTAGATACAAGGTAATTACAGAGGTAAAAAGTATATTAATATAACCTCTCTGGCTGTGCAAAACTGGGAAATGGGTAATAAAGGGATTATCTATCTTTTTAAACAATAGAAATGTTGGCTTAGACTGTCCCTTTAAGATTTCCTCCATGGTTGTTAATCAGTTATTACGGGTAGATTACGAGTCTTGCGTTATAAGCTGTGCAGTGCTAACGTGCATTTTTTTCTCACCGCTCACTTCCTGCAGCGCTGGTATTACAGGTTTTTACAAACCCGGCGTTAACAGGCAAGAAGTGAGCATAGAGCAAAATTGAGCTCCACACTGCACTCCAATACCAGCGCTGCTTAAGTGAGCGTTGAGCTGGTTGTACATGCTCGTGCACAATTTCCCCATAGACATCAATAGGGAGAGCCATCTGAAAAAAAGCCTAACACCTGCCAAAAAGAAGCATAAAACTCAGTAACGCAGCCCCATTGATTCCTATGGGGAAACTAAAATTATGTTTACACCTAACACCCTAACATGAACCCCGAGTCTAAACACCCCTAATCTTACACTTATTGACCCCTAATCTGCCGCCCCCGACATCGCCGCCACCTACATTATACTTTTTAACCCCTAATCTGCCGCCCCCGACATCGCCGCTACCTACATTATACTTATTAACCCCTAATCTGCCACCCCCGACATCGCCGCCACCTACATTATACTTATTAACCCCTAATCTGCTGCCACCAACATCGCCGACACCTACATTATATTTATTAACCCCTAATCTTCCTCCCCCAATCTCGCCGCCACTATATTATATTTATTAACCCCTAAATCTAAGTCTAACCCTAACACCCCATAATTTAAATATAATTAAAATAAATCTAAAAAAAAATCCTATCATTATCTAAATTATTCCTATTTAAAACTAAATACTTACCTATAAAATAAACCCTAAGCTAGCTACAATATAACTAATAGTTACATTGTAGCTAGCTTAGGGTTTATTTTTATTTTACAGGCAAGTTTGTATTTATTTTAACTAGGTAGAATAGTTACTATATAGTTATTAACTATTTACTAACTACCTAGCTAAAATAAATACAAATTGACCTGTAAAATAAAACCTAACCTAAGTTACACTAACTCCTAACCTTACACTATAATTAAATAAATTCCCTACATTAAATACAATTAAATAAATTAAATAAAATTAGCTAAATTAAAAAAAAAAACTAAATTACAGAAAATAAAAAACAAATTACAGATCTTTAAACTAATTACACCTAATCTAATAGCCCTATCAAAATAAAAAAGGCCCCCCCAAAAAAACAAACAAAAGCCTAGCCTAAACTAAACTACCAATAGCCCTTAAAAGGGCCTTTTGCAGGGCATTGCCCTAAAGAAATCATCTTTTTTTCCTGTAAAACAAAATACAAACACCCCCCCAACAGTAAAACCCACCACCCACACAACCAACCCCCCAAATAAAACCCTAACTAAAAAAACTAAGCTCCCCATTACCATGAAAAGGGCATTTGGATGGGCATTGCCCTTTAAACGGCATTTAGCTCTATTGTTGCCCAAAGCCCTAACCTAAAAAATAAACCCACCTAATACACCCTTAAAAAATCCTAACACTAACCCCCGAAGATTCACTTACCGGGAGAAGTCTTCATCCAAGCGGCAAGATGTCCTCAACGAAGCCGGCAGAAGTGGTCATCCAGACGGCATCTTTTATCTTCATCCTTCCAACGCGGAACGGCTCCATCTTCAAGACATCCGGCGCGGAGCATCCTCTTCCAACCACGGCTTCTTCGGAATGAATGTACCTTTAAGTGACGTCATCCAAGATGGCGTCCCTTAGATTCCGATTGGCTGATAGAATTCTATCAGCCAATCGGAATTAAGGTAGAAAAAATCCTATTGGCTGAAGCAATCAGCCAATAGGATTGAGCTGGCATTCTATTGGCTGTTCCAATCAGCCAGTAGAATGCGAGCTCAATCCTATTGGCTGATCAAATCAGCCAATAGGATATTTTCTACCTTAATTCTGATTAGCTGATAGAATTCTATCAGCCAATTGGAATCTAAGGGATGCCATCTTGGATGATGTCACTTAAAGAGATATTCATTCAGCAAGAAGACTTTGTTGGAAGAGGTTGCTCCACGCCGGATGTCTTGAAGATGGAGCGAACGCCTTTGACAAAGCAGATGCGAAACGCGCATAAGGTGTTCGCACTGCTTCTGCTCCTGATATTTTGTCTAAAATTATAGACACTTGTTGAATTCCTACGGCTAACTGTTTATATAATGAATTTAAATATGTGGGGTTATCACTAGCATAGCTGATAATCAATAGAATATATTTAATTGTGAAAGCTAGCTAATTCCCCTTTAGGGGTATTTGTATAGAATACTTTTAATACTTGGACTTTAATTACATTAGCCGTTGGTGGTGAATCTGTGGAATATATCAGTGTACCTAGACACGAGCATATTTAAACTGTTGCTGGCAAGCGCAGCCAGATATAGAACTATCTCAGTGTACAGATCAAGGCTAATATAGAGGGGATTATCCTCATATACCTACTCCTTACTTATTTAAGTGGTATCACGGTACCTATTTGTACACTGTGGAATAGCCTTACAAAAATTATTGTTACACAGTTTTAATGCCTTTGGAGTACCTTACACATTATATAGTGTTTAAATAGGTGATCAGTGTATTTCCCTAATATACTCCACACTGATAAATAACGATATTGGGAATTTGCTCACCTTAAAAATCCATTTGTATTGAGCTTTTTTACTGATATATATATATATATATATATATATATATATATATATATATATATATATATATATATATATATATATATATATAAACAGTATTTCCCACACAGATACTTTAAGTGCTCAACTCTAAATTGCTAGGCATTTGTTGCCACTGTTGGAGGATTAGCAGTGTCTAATTTTTTGTTTTCCTTTTTGTGCTTTTAAATCACTAACAAACATACTACACGAACACATGTTTTTAATGGTGGCATGGTCCACAAAATTTTTTTTACAATTTAATTTATAATAAAAGTTATATTTTATAAACTTATGGTTGAATATCCCATATATATACCGCACTTTACCATTTACCTTCCCTGGTAATATAACCTATAAGTGTGCCAACATAATGCCTGCTTTCCCTCTTACTAAAATATGAATCTGCAATAGGCAAGCAGCTTGGTGTGAAGAAATCAACTGTGGGAGCAATAATTGGAAATGGAAGACATACAAGACCACTGATAATCTCACTCGATCTGGGGCTCCACGCAAGATCTCACCCCGTGGGGTCAAAATGATCTCAAGAACGGTGAGTAAACATCTCAGAACCACACGGGGGGACCTAGTGAATGACCTGCAGAGAGCTGGGACCAACGTAACAAAGGCTACCATTAGTAACACACTACGCCGCCAGGGACTCAGATCCTGCAGTGCCAGACGTGTCCCCTGCTTAAGCCAGTACATGTCCGGGTCCATCTGAAGTATGCTAGAGAGCATTTGGATGATCCAGAAGTGGATTGGGAGAATGCCATATGGTCAAATGAAACCAAAGAAGAACTGTTTGGTAGAAATACAACTCGTCGTGTTTGGAGGAGAGAGAATGCTGAGTTGCAACCAAATAACACCATACCTACTGTGAAGCATGGGGGTGGCAACATCATGCTTTGGGGCTGTTTCTCTGCAGAGGGAACAGGATGACTGATCCGTGTACATGAAAGAATGAATGGGGCCATGTATCGTGAGATTTTGAGTGCAAACCTCCTTCCATCAGCAAGGACATTGAAGATGAAACGTGGCTGGGTCTTTCAGCATGACAATGATCCCAAACACACCACCCGGGCAACGAAGGAGTGGCTTCGTAAGAAGCATTTCAAGGTCCTGGAGTGGCCTAGCCAGTCTCCAGATCCCTACCCCATAGAAAACCTTTAGAGGGAGTTGAAAGTCTGTGTTGCCCAGCGACAGCCCCAAAACATCACTGCTCTAGAGGAGATCTGCATGCAGGAATGGGCCAACATACCAGCAACAGTGTGTGACAACCTTGTGAAGACTTACAGAAAACGTTTGACCTCTGTCATTGCCAACAAAGGATATATAACAAAGTATTGAGATGAACTTTTGATATTGACCAAATACTTATTTTCCACCATAATTTGCAAATAAATTCTTTCCAAATCAGACAATGTGATTGTCTGGATTTGTTTCCACATTTTGTCTCTCATAGTTGAGGTATATCTATGATGGAAATTACAGGCTTCTCTCATCATCTTAAGTGGGAGAACTTGCACAATTGGTGGCTGACTAAATACTTTTTTTGCCCCACTGTATATTTACAGTATATATATATATATATATATATATATATATATATATAAATAAAATCGTGTAAGAGTGCCCCCTGCTTATATCTATCTGGTTCTAATTTTTGTAGATTCCCTTGTAAAGCAAGTTCATCCTGTCCTGACCTAATGACCTTATACAACTTTGTATCATCTGCGAAAATAGAGATCCTTAATCCTTGCTCCAAGTCATTAATAAAAATATTAAAAAGAACAGGGCTCAGTACTGATCCCTGGGGGACTCCACTTATTACCTTTGTAATATCTGAATATGATCAGTTTACTACTACTTGTTGCTCCCTGTATTTTATCCAGTTATTTATCCATCAGCTAACATTTTCAGCTATTCCCAGTCCCTTAAAGGACCAGATCACTCAGGAGCTGCAATTGCTTAGCTGCAATACCATACTTTCTTTCATGTAATTAGCAAGAGTCCATGAGCTAGTGACGTATGGGATATACATTCCTACCAGGAGGGGCAAAGTTTCCCAAACCTTAAAATGCCTATAAATACACCCCTCACCACACCCACAATTCAGTTTTACAAACTTTGCCTCCCATGGAGGTGGTGAAGTAAGTTTGTGCTAGATTCTACGTTGATATGCGCTTCGCAGCAGGCTCGAGCCCGGTTTTCCTCTCAGAGTGCAGTGAATGTCAGAGGGATGTGAAGAGAGTATTGCCTATTTGAATTCAATTATCTCCTTCTACGGGGTCTATTTCATAGGTTCTCTGTTATCGGTCGTAGAGATTCATCTCTTACCTCCCTTTTCAGATCGACGATATACTCTTATATATACCATTACCTCTACTGATTCTCGTTTCAGTACTAGTTTGGCTTTCTACTACATGTAGATGAGTGTCCTGGGGTAAGTAAGTCTTATTTTCTGTGACACTCTAAGCTATGGTTGGGCACTTTTATATAAAGTTCTAAATATATGTGTTTAAACATCTATTTGCCTTCATTCAGGATGTTCAATATTCCTTATTTCAGACAGTCAGTTTCATTATTTGGGATAATGCATTTGAATAATAAATTTTTTCTTACCTTAAATTTGACTTTTTCCTGTGGGCTGTTAGGCTCGCGGGGGCTGAAAATGCTTCTTTTTATTGCGTCATTCTTGGCGCTGATTTTTTTGGCGCAAAAAATTTTCTTTGTCATTTCCGGCGTTGTTTGTGATTGCGTAATTTTTTTGACGTTTTGTGACAAAAATGTCGGCGTCGCCGGATGTGGCGTCATTCTTGGCACCAAAAGCATTTAGGCGCCTAATAATGTGGGCGTCTTTTTTGGCGCTAAAAAATATGGGCGTCATTATTGTCTCCACATTATTTAAGTCTCATTGTTTATTTGCTTCTGGTTGCTAGAAGCTTGTTCATTGGCATTTTTTCCCATTCCTAAAACTGTCATTTAAGGAATTTGATAGATTTTGCTTTATATGTTGTTTTTTCTATTACATATTGCAAGATGTCTCAGATTGACCCTGGATCAGAAGCTACTTCTGGAAAAACGCTTGACTGAGTTCAGTCCTACCAAAGCTAAGTTCATTTATTTTAAATGTTATGAAGGTTTATCTTTAGCTATGGTTTGTAATAGGTTATCATGATAAACTTTTACATGCAGAATCCATTAGTATTTATGCTTTATATATTGCCATTCTTTTTACATCTTATACATAGTAACATAGTAACATAGTAGATAAGGTTGAAAAAAGACTGAAGTCCATCGAGTTCAACCTATACAAATCTAAAATACTTACAAAAAGCTCCAGTTAAGCTTAAATAACCCCATTAAAATGTGACCCATTTAATACTAGCAATCATATCCATGAATTTTGTTTATATACAGAAATTTATCCAGACTATTTTTAAATGTATCTATGGTATTGGCATTCACTACCTCCTTTGGTAATGAGTTCCACAATTTTATTGCTCTTACAGTGAAAAAACGTTTCCGTTGCAGGAGATTAAATCTCCTTTCCTCCAACCTTAAATTATGACCTCTTGTCAGAACCAATTTTCTTGGAATAAAAAGAGCTTCTGCCATCTCTGTATATGGGCCTTGAATATATTTATATAAAGTAATCATGTCACCTCTCAAGCGCCTTTTTTCTAAAGAGAACAGACCCAGTTTGGCTAGCCTCTCCTCATAGGTTAATTTCTCCAATCCCCTTATTAGCTTTGTGGCCCTTCTCTGAACTTTTTCTAGTTCTGCAATATCTTTTTTAGCAATCGGTCCCCAGAACTGCACTCCAAACTCAAGGTGAGGTCTTACCAGGGCTTTATATAATGACAGAATTATGCTTTCCTCCCTTGAATCAATGCCTCTTTTAATACATGCTAGTATCTTATTAGCCTTTGAAGCCGCTGCCCTGCATTGTGCACTCATCTTTAGCTTGTTATCTATTACTACTCCCAAATCCCTTTCCTCCTGTGTTTGGCTAAGTCTTGTCCCATTTAAAAAATACATAGCCTGCTTATTTTTACTTCCAAAATGTAGAACCTTACATTTTTCCGTATTAAATCTCATTTTCCATTCAATTGCCCATAGTTCTAATTTTAGCAAATCCCTTTGCAAAGAGAGTTCATCCTGCTCTGACCTAATGACCTTACTTAACTTAGTATCATCTGCAAAAATAGAGATGTCGCTATTTAATCCTTGCTCCAAGTCATTTATAAAAATATTAAAAAGAACAGGGCCCAGTACTGATCCCTGGGGGACGCCACTGATTACCTTTGTCCAATCTGAGTATGATCCATTTACTGCTACTCGTTGCTCCCTATCTTTTATCCAGTTATTTATCCATGAGCTAACATTTTCAGCTATTCCCAGTCCCTTAATTTTGTGCATTAATCTCTCATGTGGCACTGTATCAAATGCCTTTGCAAAATCTAAGTATATCACATCAACTGATTCCCCTTTATCTATATTTTTACTTACTTCCTCGTAGAATCTAATTAGATTAGTTTGACATGATCTATTTCTCCTAAAGCCATGCTGATTAGAACTCATAATCTTGTTTACACGAATATGCTCATCAATATAATCCCTTATAATCCCTTCAAATATCTTCCCCACTATTGATGTCAGACTAACTGGTCTATAGCTTCCTGGATCATCCCTGCTTCCCTTTTTGAAGAGTGGCACCACATCAGCTTTACGCCAATCCTGGGGTACCATGCCTGAGGATAATGAGTCTTGAAAAATTAAGAGTAAAGGTTTGTCTATAACAGTGCTAAGTTCCCTTAACACCCTTGGGTGTATTCCATCTGGGCCTGGAGTTTTATTTACCTTAATATTTTTTAGTTTTTTCCTGATATCCTCTAAACAAAACCCAGTTAGTGGTATGGACTGGCATGTTCTATTCTGTTCCAAAGTATAATTCAATGGTTCCTCTCTTGTGTATACTGAAGAAAAAAACTGGTTTAGTACCTCAGCCTTCTCCCTGTCATTATTTATCATGCTACCCTCCACACATTTTAATGTACCTATATTATCCTTCTTAGATTTTTTGCTATTTATGTACTTAAAGAACCTTTTAGGGTTAGACTTAGAATCCTTGGCAATTAATTTTTCATATTCAATTTTGGCTAATTTGATTGCTTTTTTGCATGCTTTGTTACATTCCTTATAAATATTGTATGCTGAGTCTGTACTATTTTCTTTTAATAATTTAAATGCCCTACGTTTTTTCCTAATTTCTTTTAACACATTTATATTTAGCCATAACGGCTTATTTTTTTTATTTTTATTTTTATAACCATATGGTATGTATTGATATGTATATTTATTTAACAAATTTTTAAATATTATCCATTTATCCTCTGTATTTTTATTAGAAAATACATTGTCCCAATTTATATTATTTAATGATTTCCTTAAATCGTTGAATTTTGCTTTCTTGAAATTAAAAGTCTTAGTTAAGCCTTTAAAACACTGCATATGAAAAGAGATTTCAAATGTGACCATGTTATGATCACTGTTACCCAAATGTTCTTTGATTTCTATGTTTGATATTATATCTGTATTGTTTGATAGCACTAAATCCAATATAGCTTTACTCCTAGTTGGCTCCTCTATTAATTGTGACAAGAAGTTATCCCTGAGAACATTTAAAAATCTATCCCCCTTAGCTGAATTACTAGTTTCATTGGCCCAGTTTATATCAGGGTAGTTAAAATCTCCCATAATTACAGCACTGTTATTAGCAGCCTTACCTATTTGCATTAGTAGTTGAGTTTCCTCTGGGTCACTAATGTTGGGAGGCTTGTAGCATGTTCCTAGTAATATTTTTTTAGGATTTTTCCCCCCACTCTTTATTTCAACCCACAGGGTCTCTACATTGTCACTTGTATCATAAATATCTTCCCTTATTGTAGGTTTAAGGTCAGGTTTAATATACATGCAGATTCCTCCACCCCTTTTATTATTCCTGTCCCTCCTAAATAATGTATACCCCTCTAAGTTAACTGCCCAGTCATGTGAATCATCCCACCAAGTTTCAGTTATACTGATAACATCATAGTCCTCTTCTGCAACTAAGAGCGTCAGCTCCCCCATTTTACCTGTCATGCTTCTTGCATTTGTTGTCATACATTTAATTTTCATGTGCTTTCTGCTGCTACTTGGTGTACTTTCCTCTATACTTTCTAATGTGACATTTCTTAAGTCATCCCTTCCTTGAGATATTAATGGAGAGACATATTCAGACACTGATCTCTCTGTTCTATTTTGTTCAAATTGACCCTCCCCCCCTTTGCCTAGTTTACAAGAAATATTTAGAAGATTTTTAAGAAATATTTTTCTGATTCTATTTTAAAGGCTTTGTCTGACTTTGTGCCTTCTAATAAAATTTTTAGGACTTTTTCAACTTCTTTTTTAATTATTGAAGTTTCAAATGACCAACAACATACTGATTTATCCTTCTCTGATGATGTTTTTTCTCATTTCAGAATTTTCTTCATCAGATATTGACACTAACAAATCTACTTTTTTTACATTTGTTCTTTGTTGAAAAGGTGTTGATTATTTTACATTAAGGTAACTAGTTCTTTTTCAAGACTAGCTAACACTATTTCTGCTTATTTATTCTTCTGTGTTTTCAGAGGTTTTTTTCCAATTCCTTATACTAGGGAATGGAATAGGCTGAGAATTTTCTTTTATTCCTTCTTCAAAGGTTTTAAACTATACTCTTTGCCGGCAGTTTAATTCAATTTGGAGGGTTCTCCAATTTATTGGGGCTATCTCTACTCCTACTAATTATGCTATTGTTTCTATAGCAAAATAGTATTTATTTTCCTTTAGATGGTTGTATCTTATTTATGGAAAATTATTTAATTTCAGGTACTTTTCTTGGACCTATGATTTATTTGGATGTTACAATTGCTTCATTTTTTTTGTTTACTTTAAGTTCAAGTATCAGATTATGATTTATTTTAGCATTGTTAAAGGGACAAAATTTACTAGACTAGGTGCTGTTGCATTTGTCTTGCTGTTTTGCATTTATTGATTATGCAAGTCCACTGTATTGTCTGGTCCTTTAACTGGACTATCATGCTAATAATTTCATTTGTGTCTTCATTTTATTGAATATTTTCGCAAATTAGGTTTAATCTATGTCTTTAGCTGTTTGAGCTAGAAGAATTTTGTGATTTCTAAAAATCCATATTTCTTTTGTTCTAAGATAATCAATTATTTGTTTTATAATTGGATTCAATTCTTAACTGTTACTCTGGGCTTCAAGATTGAGTTCTAAGACTAAAACTTTAAGCTTATACTAGTTTGGTTGTTCTTATTATGGAATGAATTCCTGAATTCTTTCCCAAGTAACATGTTTTTAATTGGAAAATGTTTCCGTTCGAAATCAGCTCCCTTAAATTGCGATGTATGTGCCGTATTCCAGCTTGGCTGGCAAGGGGCAGGTTAAGACTTTTTTGAAATTTATTTGGTTCTATTCAGGTCCAAATTTCTTTGATTTTATTCCAGTAAGGCTAACACTTTCTTTAAGTGTGTTTCGGTCCTATTTATTTTGGGTACTGTTGAAGCATGGCTAGTCACCCGTGGGGTTCAAGCGCTGCTCAGACCTGGAATCTTCTGGGGTATTTCTTCCAGTTCCATTTTTAGGAACTGGGTTTTGGAGTTTTTATTCAAACTATTCTGCCTTTTTTTGGTCAGTGATAGCATTATTTGTTTTCTTTAGATACAATAAATGCATATTTTTTCTGTATTCATTCAGATTATTTTCTGAGGATGCGGAATCTCATATGATTCACTTTGTTCTTCAGGACATAGTTAGAGGATCTTTTTTTCAAAAGCTCTTGATTCCTCTCACAAGGGTCACTTTTTTTGGGTTTCCAGATAGTTTGTGTCACTGTCTTTGTCTCTATCAGACAAGGGACAATTTTATTGGGTTCCGTCTGTCGGTACCTTTAGTCTCTATTATTTCCTTCAGTTGCTATATATGCATAGAAGTTTTAGGTCTTATGGCCACAGCATTGGATTCAATTCCCTTTGCTCATTTTCAATAGAAAGAACCTTTCCAGTCTTTTATGCTGAATTATGGTGCAGGGATTCTAGGATTTCGCATTTTAAATCTTCAAATCCTAATATTTATCTATCTTGATTTGGTGGTTAAGATCACCATCATTTAGTTCTACAGGTCTCTTCGTTTCTTTCAACCTGGTCCATGATCTCTACAGATGTGAGTCTTTTTGGTTGGGAGGCTGTCTGAGGATCTCTGTCAGCACAAGGGGTTTGGAAATCTCAGGAGGCGAGATTACCATTTGATATTTTAGAACTCTGTGTTTTCTCAGAGTTTTTCAGTTAGTTTCTTTTTGAGGAAGAGATGTTTATTGTTTTTCAGACAATATCACAACTATGGTGTATGTCAATCATCAGGGTAGGACTATCAGTCCTTAGGCTGTGACAGAAGTGTCTCGGATATTAGCTTAGGCTAAATCCAGCTCCTATCTAAATTCTGTGTTTTTTTCCCCAGGTATAGATATTTGGGAAGCGGATTATCTCTGTTAATCAAGCTTTTCATCCGGGAGAATGGCCTCTCATACCCAGATATGTTTTTCAATTTTTCAGATGTGAGCATTTCTAGAAATAGATCTGTTGGCATCTCATCTGAATAAACAACTTCCCAGGGGCCTATTCAGGTCCGGGGATCCTCAGGCGGAAGTAGTGTATGCATTGACATTTCTTTGGAAATTATCATTTTGCCTATTTCTTTCCGCCTCTAGTTCTTCTTCCAAAGTGATTTCCAAAATTCTTATGGAGTATTTGTTTGTTATGCTGGTGGCTCCAGCATGGCCTCTCAGGTTTTGGTATGCGGATTTCATTCGGATGGCCAGTTGCCGATCTTGAACACTTCCGTTTAAACCAGACCTTCTTTCTCAAGGCCCATTTTTTCCATCAGGATCTCAAATCATTGAACGCTTGGTTTCAGGCTCGTAAATCTGTCTCTAGAAAGATTTATTATTGAGTCTGGAAGACCTACTTTTCTTGGCATTCTTTTAAAATTCATAGAATTTTATTTATTTTTTTCAGGTTGGTTTGGATATTTTTCAGGTTCGTTCAGTGCTAACTGTCCCATTAACTGATCTGTTTAATCAGTCACTATTAACAGGAGCTGTCCCAGATGATTGGAGAATAGCAAATGTAATACCTCTTCATAAAAAGGGCAGTAGAGAAGAATCTGGCAACTACAGGCCAGTTAGTTTAACTTCAGTAGTAGGGAAATTAATGGAAAGCCTCTTAAAGGAAAGAATTATGACTTACATAAAGACAAACAATTTAGAGGACCAAAATCAGCATGGTTTTACTTCAGGGAGATCATGTCAGACTAATCTAATTGACTTCTTTGATTATGTAACAAAAGTATTAGACAAGGGAGGAGCAGTTGATGTAGCATATCTAGATTTCAGCAAAGCATTTGACACCGTCCCACACAATAAACTTATTCACAAACTATATCTCCTTGGTCTAGATTCAAAAATTGTGAACTGGGTGGAATGCTGGCTTAAGGACAGAAAACAAAGTGTCTTAGTAAATGGAGTTCATTCAGCAGAGGGGGCTGTTACTAGTGGTGTTCCTCAGGGGTCAGTTCTGGGGCCTGTTTTGTTTAACATATTTATCTGCGATATCAGCAAAGGGCTACAGGGGAAAGTATGTCTCTTTGCAGATGATACAAAAATTTGCAACAGAGTGGATGTTCCAGGGGGGGTAGACAAAATGAGAAGTGATATACAACAATTGGAGGATTGGACAAACGACTGGGATCTAAAGTTTAACACAGCAAAGTGTAAAATAATGCATTTAGGGAAGAAAAATCCAAATGTTAATTACAGACTCAATGACACTTTACTGACTGTTACAGACGAGGAAGAGGACTTGGGAATTATTATTTCAGATGATTTAAAACTTAGTAAACAATGTAGTAAGGCAGCGAGTAAGGCTAGCAGAATGCTTGGATGTATTGGTAGAGGTATTTGCAGCAGAAATAGTAAGGTTCTTATGCCACTTTATAGATCATTAGTTAGGCCTCATCTTGAGTATTGTGTGCAGTTCTGGAGGCCATATCTTCAGAAGGATATTAACAAACTTGAATCTGTGCAAAGGAGGGCTACCAAAATGGTACATGGTCTAAAAAATAAAACTTACCAGGATAGGCTCAATGACCTAAATATGTATAGCTTAGAGGAGAGAAGGGAAAGAGGTGATATGATAGCAACTTTCAAGTACATTAAAGGGTTTAGTAAAACTGAGGCTGTGGGTATTTTACATAAAATGGAAAATTCAAGAACAAGGGGTCATGAGCTCAAGCTAAAGGGTAGTAGATTCAGGAGTAATTTGAGGAAGCACTTCTTTACAGAAAGAGTGATTGATTTATGGAATAAACTTCCTCAAGAGGTAGTAGCAACAAACACTGTGGGGGACTTTAAAAATGCATGGGACAAGCATAGGGCTATCCTACGAACTAGATAAGTTTATACTGTTAGGTAAGGTGGGGCAGACTTGCTGGGCCTATGGCTCTTATCTGCCGTCAATATCTATGTTTCTATGTTTCTATGTTTTGTCTGCAGTTCTTGTTAGGACAAATCTCTACTCTTTCTGTTCTTTTTTCACAGAAAGATTGCTAATCATCCTGATATTCATTGTTTTGTTCAGGCTTTGGTCCGTATCAAGCCTGTCATTAATTCAATCTCTCCTCTTTGGAGTCTCAATTTGGTGCTGAGGGCTTTACAGGCTTCTCCGTTTGGAAACTATGCATTTTCTGAACATTAAATTACTTTCTTGGAAAAGTATTGTTCCTTTTGGTTATTTCTTCTGCTAGAAGAATTTTTGAGTTATCTGCTCTTTTTTGTGAATATCTTTTTCTGATTTTTCATCAGGATAAGGCAGTGTTACTTCCTGATATTCATCATTTTTTTCAGGTTTTGATTCGTATCAAACCTGTCATTAAGACAATTTCTCCTCCTTGGAGTCTTATTTGGGTTCTGAAGGTTTTTCAGGCTCTTCTATTTGAGCATATGCTTGCTCTGGACATTAATTACTTTCATGGAAAGTATTGTTCTCTTTGGACATCTCTTCAGCTAGAACAGTTTTTTAATTATCTGTTCTTTCTTGTGAATCTCTTTTTTCTGATTTTTTTTCATCAGGAAAAGGTGCTTTTTGCTGTCCTCATTTCAATTCTTACCTAAAGTTGTAAATTCTAACAAACATTAGGGAGGAATTATTCTTTTCCTAAGACTTCTTTGGTGAGATTCTTACTTTCTATGTTGAAGCTATTCAGATTTCAGATAGACTTCTAGTCTATTTTTTATCTTTTCTGGTTTTAGGAAGGTCAAAAAGCTTCTGCCATTTATTTGGCATCTTGCTTAAACTTTTGATTCATCATGCTTATTTGGAGTCGGGTGGATTCCCGCCTCGGAGGATTACAGCTCATTCTACTAGGTAAGTTTCTACTTCCTGGGCTTTTTAAAGAATGAAGCTTCTGTTGATCAGATTTGCAAAGCAATGACTTGGTCTTCTTTGCATACTTTTACTATGTTCTACCATTTTGATGTTTTCTCTTCTTTAGAAGCAGTTTTGGTAGAATGGTACTTCAGGCAGCTGTCTCAGTTTGATTCTTCTGCTTATAATGTCAGTTTTTTTCATTATAAAACTTGAAACTTTTTTGATTTGGGTAGTGGATTCATTTTTCAGCGGAATTGGCTGTCTTTATTTTTATCCCTCCCTCTCTAGTGACTCTTGCGTGGAAGTTCCACATCTTGGGTATTTATTATCCCATACGTCACTAGCTCATGGACTCTTGCTAATTACATGAAAGAAAACATAATTTATGTAAGAACTTACCTGATAAATTCATTTCTTTTATATTAGCAAGAGTCCATGAGGCCCACCCTTTTTTTGTGGTGGTTAAACTGAATTGTGGGTGTGGTGAGGGGTGTATTTATAGGCATTTTAAGGTTTGGGAAACCTCCTGGTAGGAATGTATATCCCATACGTCACTAGCTCATGGACTCTTGCTAATATGAAAGAAATGAATTTATCAGGTAAGTTCTTACATAAATTATGTTTTTTACAAAATAAAATCAATGCATAAATATGAAATTAGCAATATAAAAACATATTGTTTTTTACATTTGCACCCTAGCCATTGATTTCAACACTCCTGGAACTCCCAGATAAAAGGGCTGGGCAACAAAGATTGACCAATCAATTTTAGCTTTTTTATTCTATGCAAATGATGTTATCCATCTTAGGTGTGCAAACGATGCAGTGAGCGTGCTTCACCTATTATTTATTTGTGTATTAGTGCGCCCATTAGATGCCAAATGTTTGTTTTTTATTATTAGCACACGGCACAATTAAAAAAAAAAAAATACCTGCCACGGTGATACATGATAATCAGGAATGCCGATCATTCAATCTGCCGGATGCTACTGATGCAGTCACAAGAATACAAATTTGCCCACAGGGGGGAGTCTGGATGGTCAAGGCAGGGATTGTTGCTGATTTTGCTCATAGAAACAGGAGCATATATAGGAGGGATTGCAGCAATACATAGAGGCTTATTCTATAAATTCTTACTTTCATTTTCGAATAGAGCCTTCTCTATGTCTAAAGCGCAAATCTAAATCAATGGTGTATATGTAAAATAATCTTGCTTAAATGGCGCTAGTGAGCTTTTAATAAACACTGTAAAGATGCCGCTGTGGATTTAAATTTTGTACTTCTGCGTGCACCAGCAGAATAAACCAGCAACTCACCGCTGAACAGGGACAAGCTTTTAATTGAGGGCACGTCCATGTTCACACTAGCGGTTACGTCACCATGGGGGCTGGGGTATGCATTAGAGCATTGTTTCATTGTACCCTTTGCCTTTTAGACAATGAAAAACTATTTTTTTTCACAGGAAGGAACTGAATTTAAGTGAACTTTACTCCAGAACTGATGTTTATCTGTAGTGGGGAAACAGGAAGGCGCCAATAGGGTGATAACGTAAAGGACCCTGACAAGTAGGTATAAGGAAAAAGGGTACTCACAAGCAGGGCGGCACTTGGACGTGCCTAACAAAGCGGGCCGGGACCTCAGCGTCGCCCAGAAGACTCACAACGGCAACAACCAATCCTCGAGCCGGACCAAGTTCCGTGTGGCCAATCAGGAACGCTGGATACTAACACACCCTCCTCTTCGTATGCCGATTCCGAACACTGGCAGAAGGGTAGGAGATAGAGATATACTGTGTGTGGCTCTCCCGAATACCGAGAGTTTGATTAACACAGGCCAACAAACTGGAAAGAGGAAGGAGCAAACTCCAGCAAAGTTACTTAAAACAATTTATTTAAAAAGTTTAAAAACAATGCATAAAAGCAACGTGTTTCTCGGCTACACAGAGCCATTTCATCAGGCTTTCCAGTTTGTTGGCCTGTGTTAATCAAACTCTCGGTATTCGGGAGAGCCACACACAGTATATCTCTATCTCCTACCCTTCTGCCAGTGTTCGGAATCGGCATACGAAGAGGAGGGTGTGTTAGTATCCAGCGTTCCTGATTGGCCACACGGAACTTGGTCCGGCTCGAGGATTGGTTGTTGCCGTTGTGAGTCTTCGGGGCGACGCTGAGGTCCCGGCCCGCTTTGTTAGGCACGTCCAAGTGCCGCCCTGCTTGTGAGTACCCTTTTTCCTTATACCTACTTGTCAGGGTCCTTTACGTTATCACCCTATTGGCGCCTTCCTGTTTCCCCACTACAGATTATCTAACCGTCGACATACGCTACAGAAGAGCGGCCTTACATTGGATTGTTTCAACTGATTATCGCTTCTGTCACCGTGGGCGCACCTCCGTCAAGAACTTTTTGTTTTTGATTTTTTTTTTCCCAAGAACTGATGATTACCTTTTTGTCTACTTTTTACAAAAACTGATTAATTCCTCTGCTGACAGTTTTTCCTCTTTAAATAAAACCAAAACTTCCATTAGACTTTATTTTTACCACAATCGCCCTTTAGGTGGTGGCTTCTTTCCTGACCATTTCTCTCTTGCTATTAGCAGGCTTCAATACAGACAAAGGGGCATATTTATCAAAGTGCAAGCGGATATGATACGATGTAGCGTATCATGTCCGCTGCACATCGATAAATGCCGACAGCATACGCTGTCAGCATTTATCATTGCACAAGCAGTTCACCAGAACTGCTTGTGCAATACTGCCCCCTGCAGATTTGCGGCTGCTAGCAGGGGGTGTCAATCAACCCGATCGTATTCGATCGGGTTGATTTCTGTCCGCCGCCTCAGAGCAGGCGTACAAGTTATGGATCTACAGTCTTTAGATCGCTGCTTCATAACTTCTGTTTCCAGCGAGCTTCAAAAGCAGCTTCTGCGAGCAATACACCTTATACTACCAGAGGATTGACACAACTGTCAGGGTATAAGATGTCAAGGTATTTGAAATATTATTAAATAATATATAGAAGTATATTTATCTTTATTTAATAAATCTGTGGATGTGCACATGGTCTGTAGACAAAGGTTTGTTTCTGGGAGATCTCACACACTCAATATGCTAAATTATGCAATTGTATAATTTAGCAAGACACTGAAATATAACACAGTTTCTTTAACCCTCTGCATGATTGCCTGGGAACAAATGTTAAATGACAACATGCTGATACTTAGAGCAGGATACATTCCCATATATTGGTTTCCTCCAAGCAAGATGCCGATCCGTCTGAGGAGATGTGAAAATTTTTTCAAAAGGGACGGGTAATTAGCACAGATTTATTCGAGTGGCTCATGCTGTGCGAGTACTAACCCTGGGAAATACCAGATGTGGTGATTAAGATAACACAGAGAAAACACAGACAAATGCTAAGGTGTGACTCTGAACATACAGCACACAGTGAAGGCACATGGCTTACATTATGATTTCAAAACAACTGTATATGTTTTAATGGACATGAGATGTGTGTGTGTGTGTGTGTATATATATATATATATATATATATATATATATATGTATATATGTGTATATTTTGAAAGCATGAATATCTTAGCCTCTGTGTGTTTAAGAACATGAATAGATGTTTATGGACCTGAAGAGAAGTGATCATTAACATTTATTTTTATTTCAGATCTACATAAACAGGATTTATGTATTCAGGAAGAAACACACAGAAATGTCACATACTATATCTGGGTGAATGCAGAATATCAGGAGTTTTAAATACTACCAATCTGGAGATATAAAAATAAGCTATTATTTGCAAAGAAATGCCAGAATACTGATAAAAATATAATGCATTTTAAGCTAATAACTAGCAGTATTAAATTACCTTAATATAATAAAATGTTAATAATATAACATATTTGGTATCAGAATAATCAGAAAAAATAACCTAATATTAACCATCTGTAATTGGGGTTATATATATTTAATGCAGAGAGTGTAATCTGATTAAATAACCACTTTATGAAAATAATTAAGTTGTTTAAAAAAAAGTTCAGAAACGCTGTATTGTATTGCTATGTTGTACTGTATGCTGCCACCCGGTGTGAAAAAGTGGGCCATATTTCTCCTATTCCATTGCAATTACACTTATTTTATATGAGGTGTGAAATTGGATCCGTTGCGAAAATTGGGAACTGGATTGCTGTTATTTGGTGATGTATATAAAAGTTTTATTATAAGATAAGTTATATGCATAGTCAATTTGTATTTAATAGATTTAAAGAAACAGTGTGTTTTAGTTAGCATTTCACAGCCTATATATATATATATATATCGTTTAAATCTGTATCTGATTTGCTAAGTAAATCATCTGTGCAAGTTCTGATATTGTAAGTTAATTCTGTATTAAGATAAATTGCAGTTAAATAGCAGAATATATATATATATTATCCTATTGTTGAAAGAGCACAGTTTAGAATTGTATTGCTTGGATGTTAAAGGTTTTAGTCCCATTGTATTAAATAAATAAGGCTGAATTGTGAAGGTATATCTTTCTGGGTTTTGTAAGAAGGATAGCATATCTTAAGAGTTGGTTTTAACGCATATAAATTTTGTTTCATTTCCTTTTATTGCGAATATACTTCAATATGTTTATGGATATTAACTAAATAAAAGAATTCAGATATTTATATTAATTGTATGGTCTAGTAGATGAATGGTTGATTAGGGTTTCAATTTTTAAGGAAAATTATTTTAAGATTGTGTTTATAACCCTGCCATAAACTTATATATTATTTGGATAGCACTACTAAAATTTTCATAAATATACTGACATAATAATTGGAGGCACTGCTGAGATTTAATAATATCCATCATAATTGATATAATATATTTGTAAGTAAATAGAAATTATTATAAAAGAGAAAAAAAAAAATCATATTTCGATATTTATATTTTGAAGATATAATTTTTTTTGAAAAGTTGAAATATTAATTTTCATATTTCGAGATTGATATTAATATCTTGAAATATTATTAAAGATTAATTTTTGAAAGATTAATAAAAATATTAATTTTTCATATTTAAAAATGAATCAAAAATATTAATTTTTCATATTTTCAAAGTTAATCAAAAATATACATTTTTCATATTTCGAAATATTAATTTTTCATATTTCAAAATTAATAATATATATTTTTTTTGAAATATAACATTTTTCCTTCTCTCTTTTTATTGGCAAAAATCGTATTAGCATTTTAGTTTAACTAAGTACTAAACCAATATAATAATGTCTGTAGCCAGAAGTGACTCATTTAATTCTATACATAGCAATGAAATTGGTCCCATAACCATACCTATTACTAAAGGTCAGGTCCTTAAGAAAGATATCTTAAGTTACCTTAAAGGGAAGTTTAATATTGCGGGTGAATTAAATGATTTTATGGATACGCTTGAAACTAGGGCTAAAAATATTACCGTTAATAATAATATGTGGAATGAAGAGAATTAATTCTTCCAGGAATTATTAACGATTAATCAATGCAAAGCTCCCATAAAGCGAGACGAACTAATACTAAAATCCTGGCCCCTTTTAATATGCATAATTGACGAAATGTCGTTTTGTGTCACAGACAAACGATTGCAAATACAGGAGCTAGAAAATAGTATTCGTTCCTCGCGCAGACGCGAAGAGGGTTTAAAAATAGCCAAAAATAAAATGGATGAATTTGCCCAAAACCTAACAGCCTTAGATAAGCATAATACAGACTTAATCGCACAGATACAAGATTTAAATAAACCGCTTGCGCAAAGCCAGAGAGAATTAAGCGATTTAAAAAGGTCATATCGCCATAATGAAAACCCCTATATTAGCAATGAGAATAATACAGATAATGCTAACTCCTTTAGCGAACGCGTCAGGGACGAGGTACGAAAATATATAGAACAACATAGACAAATGACCCCTAACGGGTCAGAAATAGATTTCCCAAATAGACAATCCCCTCAGGATGTAAATCCAGAGGACAGCTGTAGCGCAGCTGATGCGGGGGAGGGAAACTCTAACAGAGAATCCCAAAATAAGTCTGATAAAGTCTATGATTCCCATAAAATAATCACCTTCGTACAACGCGCAGTACCTATATTCTCCAATAAGGGAACAACATCTGTAATTGATCATTTACAGGCTTTTGAAAATGCGTTAGCTATAATGAATGTTACAAGTGAGAAATTGAAAATCGAATTTCTACCTTGGGTATTTGACAGTAAGCATCACAAATTCTTTGCCTCACTAAAGGATATGAATATTCATTCCTGGAATGGGGTAAAACAACAATGCAGAAAAGAATTCGGGCAATATCGCACTAAAACTGCCGCGAAGATAGCGGTATATGGTTTAAAGTGTTGTGCGAATCAGAGTCCAATCGAATTCCTTTCTGTATTGAAAAATGCGTACAGTATGGCTGAAGATAATCCCAGATTTGATGGCTCAGAATTTGTAAATTAATTTTTTTGAAGCATTGCCTACACCCATCAAAATCAACTTAGCTAGAGATTTTGATGAGGACTGCTCATTGGAATGGCTGATCAAAGAGAGTACGAAGTTATACTCTATTCAGCAGTCCAGTGAGCAGGGGGTTAAAAAGGAATCAAAACCCAAAATTGTAGCAGAAACTAGGGTGTCACCTAAACCCCTCAATTTGGAGTCTAAAAACAAAACTTATGCAGAGGTGGCCAGTCAAAACAGGCCATCTCCACAGAAGTTTAATTCCGCCCCTCCCCCTACACAGGTTGAGGCGCAGGGAGACTATAACCAAAGTGGGGGACATAATCAGGTGAATAATTACTCACAAAGAGAATACCCACCAAATAATTGGTATCCGCGCAAGGGTAGATACAATAGACGGCGAAGATATTCTCAGGGTAACCAGACACCCCAGGTATATAATGCTCCCCAAAATACTAATGCTGAACAAGCTGAACCCCAGGGGCAACCACGCCAGAATAGAAATAGTGGCCCTGATTCTGAGGGAACCCAATGGTCCAGGAATCAGTACAATGGGGCACCAGGAGATAGGCCCAGGGGTAGAGGTAACTTGTACAATCAGGTAGATATGCTGTTTACCCAGATAAATCGGTTGAGCGAACAAATCGCTAATATGAGTAAAAAATCTACGGCTCAGCAACCGAACAGTACTTGTTTAGGGGTACAGCCAGTGGTCAGCAGTGGACCACAGGCACAGTCATAAATACTGCAGTATCACCTGAAGGGGAGGGGAGAGATATACAAAATGTAATAATAAATATCAATGATACTAATCATGTTATCTCCCCACAGACCGGAAACGGACGATTTAGCCGTGATGACAAGCAACCTCATCCGGGAAAAGTTAACAAATCTCTTCCCTTGCAGCTCTCTCCTAACCTTATCTCCACATATGCAGTACAAAAGAATCCAACCGACCCTGTCATAGAGGAAACAGGTAGATATGAAGGTTCCTCTGCATTGAATGACACAGCGAATTCAGGTAACACGTGGCGAAGCCCACAGATGTGTGAGAATGCCAATTTTATGTGTGAAATGGTAGAAACTGCAGGAAGATATTATGTATTAGTTGAGCTGCAAGATTCAGTCTCCAACCCTATCAGGGGATTAATTGACACTGGGTCACAGGCAACTATCTTATCCCACAGGTACTACACACAGCTAAATGAGCTAACACCCCACAAACCTAAAATAAGAGAATTTGACGGTTCTCTAATAGGTGTTGGGGGTGACTCCCTAAAAGTTTACGGTACTGCATGGTTAAAATTTAAATTGGGGAACAGGGTCATAAGACACCCTGTCATTATAGTGGATCTGCCAACTGATCGTTTAATTATTGGTAGTGATCTCCTGAAACGATTAAGCACCATAATTGATTGCATAAATAACGTAATTTGGTCACAAGTTAAGCGGCCTATCAATTATGAAAAATCTGGTATATCTCACGCCCGACATAGCTGTCACGTGTTAGAAGAGAAACCAGATGCTGTGGAGATTCATTTCAGGAATAACTCTGTACCTGAAATCACTATTCTACAAATAGATGATCAGACTCCTTTTAGTGGCTCTGATGGTAATACTTTTAAAATTTCGCCTGGAAAGATAGCGAATATTTCCCTAGATGGCGATGTATTAACCATATCACTCCACAAGGGGGATCATAAAATCCCTAAGGGGGGAGGCCACGCTAAATACCTCACAGGGATTGAGAGAGTTAAAGAGGATCTATTTATCCCTATACAAGTACATGACCTTGGTAAGACCAAGTATGCTAAAATAAACTTAAAACAGGAAGCTAGCTATATAAGCGAAGGTTTATTAGCACAAATAGCTGAACCTAAAGTGATTAAATATCTTTCTCCCCAAGACCACAGTGTCAACGGCCTGGATGACAGGTCTGAAAGCTATAACATCACAGCTAAGTGCTTATTATCTATCTCTATTGGTAATAAGTCAGTGAAGCACCTGTTTTTAGTTTTAAATACTCCCCATAATCAAATATACATTGGCAATGATATCTTACATAGATATGCCATACAAATAGATTTGATTAACTCTTGCCTCTGGAGCAGGTTAAAGGGGGACCCTGAAGTATTTCAGGATGAAAACGCAGCCCTGAAATCAAACCAGCAATTACCATATGCTGTGAATATGCAGGTATCTAGCGATGTTATAATTCCTGCTGGGGCTGATAAATTTCTTTTACCCTTACAGGTAAAGAGAGGTCAGAAATTAAAAACTTCTGAAACACTGGTTTGCCTCTCCCATAGAATACAAAATCTGGGTGTCACAGTAACCTACACTCCTATGGTGAATATTGGAACTGTTCCAATACATATTATTGTGCATAACATGACCCCACAGGATATAACATTATCCAAGGGAACTACCATAGGATATGCACTGGAATCAAGTTATTACACTTTTGGATTCCAGAATAATGTAATTGGGCTAATACCTGAAGGATACCTAACTGAAGAACAATTAATAGAACAATCCTTTGCATCTATGCCAGAGGGTCTATTTAATGTTCAGTCTATTTATCCCTTCAGCTCAGAGGAAGGCATCTGTAAAATTGAAGAAGCCTCTCTAGTGTTTGATCAGCCAATCAAACAGCAAGATTACCCCAATACCCAGAGTCATGGGAGCAATGTAAATTATAATCAAGGGGATCTCACCTCCAGACTGGAAGAAGCCTATGAAATAGGACAGCCTGAAATCTTTCCAGGATTTCAGCAAATAGTCGAAGAGCAAATATCCTTAGCTAATGGCTGTTCCAGCGATGATGAACGCCAACAGCTGCGAGAACTCCTGATGGAGTACAAGGATATTTTCGCTAAGGATTCTTATGACTGTGGTACTACAGACTTGCACATTGCAAGGATACAAACAGACCCTAATGCGCCACCTGTATTTGTCAAACAATACAGACTTCCCTTAGCCTCATATGATTCTCTTGCAGAGATCATAAGGCATTTGGAAGAAAGAGGTATTATCAGACAGGTGCACAGCTCTTATAATAATCCTATTCTAGGTGTCCTTAAGCCCAATGGACAATGGCGTTTGTGTGCTGACTTAAGACAGCTAAACAAACGAGTATACATGTCTGGCTGGCCTGTGCCATATATTGACCAATGCCTAGCACAAATGCAGGGATCCAAAATATTCACTGCCATTGATTGTGCGCAGGGATATTGGACCATAAAGGTACATGAAGAGGACCAATATAAGCTAGCATTCTCCTTCCAAAAGGTTCAGTATGCATTCCAGAGACTTCCATTTGGATACATAAATTCTGGACATGAATTTGCTGTATTCATGCATAAGGCTATGCCTGATGCACTGGAAAGGGGGACCTTATCTTATGTTGATGATGTTTTAATCAAAAGCACAGACTTTGAAAAACACATCGCAGAGCTTAAACACATCCTCAGCCAACTTAAAAGGGCAGGTGTCAAATTATCCCTACAAAAAGCTCAATGGTGCCGCACTCGTGTAAACTTCTTGGGACATGAAGTTACCTCTGAAGGATTAAATCCCCAAAAGAAAAAGGTGGAAGCTATAGTGAATTCTAAAAACCCAACTAACTTAAAGGAATTGAGATCATTCCTGGGTATGACAAATTATTCTCGCAAATTCATTGATAATTATGCGGAATTAGCTAAACCACTACTGCTTCTTCTGAAGAAAGATGTGAAATGGCACTGGAGTGAGTCTCAAGAGACAGCCATCAGAGAGCTGAAGAGAAAACTCACTCAAGCACCTTGCTTAGCGTACCCTGAAGGTGGTAAACCTTTCTTCTTAGAGACAGGTTACACAGATATAAGCATGAGTGCTGTGTTATACCAAAAGCATGATAATTTGAACAAAGCCATTGCTTATGCGAGCAAAAATCTATCCCCAGTAGAAATAAAATTTAGCGATTGCGAAAAAGCCCTCTTATCTATTGTATGGGCTCTACAAAATTTCCGCAGCTATATACAGGGCGAGAAAATTATTGTGGAAACGGCCCACCAACCTTTGCTATATTTGCAAAGTGAGAGAATAAGAGATGGGAATTTGTCTAATAGCCGCATAACAGCGTGGACTCTTTCCTTGCAAGGCTGGCCATTAGAAATTCGCTACAAGCAGAATAAAAAGAATCCAGTCGCACAAGGGCTTGCTGAGCTCCACGACTGTACTGCTAGAGATCCTGGGGAAGAATTATCAGAAGATGATTTTCTGGAGGAACAATTGCTTTCCCCATATAAAATGTACAATGAGGACCATTGTCAAACATTACCTTGGGTATATGTTGATGGTTGTTCTTACCATGCCACTATTGATAATGAGCGCAGATTAGTCGCTGGCATTGGTATAACGGGGGCAAATGGATTCCCAAATATATCTATAGGTTTCAACATTGGACCAAGATCCAGTCAAGTTGCTGAACTAACTGCTGTTTTCAAAACCATTGAAATGGCTATTGAACATGGTATTCATGAATTTGTGATCATAACTGACTCAAATTATGTGCGTGACAGTTTTGTTGAATACCTGCCAACTTGGAAAAGAAATGGCATGCAGAAAAGCAATAACAAACCAGTCAAGCATGGCAAGTTGTTCTGCGAGATTGATAATCTGGTAGTTTCCATTGATTTAACCATACACTGGAAAAAGACCAAGGGTCATTCCAGAGTTCTAGGTCCTGATAAGGAAGGAAATGACCTTGCGGACTCATTAGCCAAACAAGGAGCCATAACTGGAGAACTCCTTAATATTGACCACTTAATGGGTGCAATTCAGGTAGAAGCCATCACCAGAAACCAGGCAAAACAACAGAGTGAGCCTAACTTGGTACAATGGAGTCAGGATTCTCCTAGTGAGGACCTGATCACTAGTCAAAAAGAAGACCCCATTGTAGGCATCTTCTATAAACACATAGAAGATCCTGAAAGCAACCCCATCTCAAAAGATGATTGTATTGGCAAGGAAGATCTTAGAATCTTAATAAAATCTAAATCTCAATTCAAATTACAGGATGGTTTGTTAATTAGAACCTCCAAAACTGGCATCCAGCAGTGGGTAGTACCCACCAAGTTCCGAGGTCTAATGCTTCAACATGCCCATGATGCTCCAACATCTGGTCATCGTGGTGCCAAACTCACATATGAAATATTGCGTGATTACGCTTTTTGGCCACACATGTTGAAAGATGTTCAAACCTACTGTCAAGGGTGTTTAATCTGCCCACAGTTCCAACCCACTGCACCAACGCATAGAGCGCCATTGCAGAAAAGGGGGATGGTAATGCCATGGTCAGATATACAAATTGATTTTATTGGCCCAGTAACAAGATCATCAAGAGGTAACAAATACATGTTAACAGTGACATGCTTGTTCACTAAATGGGTAGAGTGCATTAGTGCACCTAACAATAGTGCTGAAACATGTGCAGCATTGCTCATCAACCATGTATTTTCCAGATTTGGTTTGCCCCAAAAAATCGAATCAGATCGAATCAGACTAGCGAAGTGATGACCAAAATGTGGAAAATACTAGGGGTTAAAAGAAAGCTCCATATTGCTTATAGAGCTGCCTCAAGTGGTGGTGTAGAGCGTTACAACCAGTCCATTGTTAAAATCCTCAAAAAGTTTGTGAGTGAAACAGGTAAAGACTGGGATGTAAAACTACCTCTAGTCTTAATGGCATTAAGAGCAACTCCAAGTAGTGCTACCAAAATGTCACCTTTTGAGCTGATGACTGGTAGAAGAATGGTTCTACCTCAGCATCTACTGTACCGTACATCAGACCAAAACTTGATAAACACTGCCAATACACATCAATATGTGGAAAACCTAAGAAAGCACCTGCAATATGCCTTTGCATTTGCTCAAAGGAATTTAGAAAGAGCCGCAACTGCCACTAAAACCTATTATGATCTCAAAACATCCAAAAAGGAGTATGAAATAAATGATAAAGTTTATCTTTATAACTTTGGAAGAGATCAGGTTAGGGAGAAGAAATGTCTTCCCTCATGGAAAGGTCCTTTTGTCATTACTGACAAAATATATCCAGTGGCCTATAAAATACGAATCCCCAAAAATGAAAGTTTCATAGATAAATGGGTCCATATCAATCAATTGCGGGCATGTCATCCCAGATCCCAACTACAAGTCATAGAGGGAGAATGAAGTATCATATCCCCAACTACACTAAAGGCGTACTGTAGTTTAAAGATGCCTAACTGATAAACATGAAGGTTGAAAATTTACAGACTATCTACATAGAAGACTGTCCATGATGTGTACGGTCAACATCCTCACCAAATACCACTAACTTTGATCCAATTCAAACACATGTGTCCTACATATTTTTGAATTGGAAAGGGGGATTTATGTCAAGGTATTTGAAATATTATTAAATAATATATAGAAGTATATTTATCTTTATTTAATAAATCTGTGGATGTGCACATGGTCTGTAGACAAAGATTTTTTTCTGGGAGATCTCACACACTCAATATGCTAAATTATGCAATTGTATAATTTAGCAAGACACTGAAATATAACACAGTTTCTTTAACCCTCTGCATGATTGCCTGGGAACAAATGTTAAATGACAACATGCTGATACTTAGAGCAGGATACATTCCCATATATTGGTTTCCTCCAAGGAAGATGCCGATCCGTCTGAGGAGATGTGAAAAATACAGGCATTTTTCAAAAGGGACGGGTAATTAGCACAGATTTATTTGAGTGGCTCATGCTGTGCGAGTACTAACCCTGGGAAATACCAGATGTGGTGATTAAGATAACACAGAGAAAACACAGACAAATGCTAAGGTGTGACTCTGAACATACAGCACACAGTGAAGGCACATGGCTTACATTATGATTTCAAAACAACTGTATATGTTTTAATGGACATGAGATGTGTGTGTGTATATATATATATATATATATATATATATAATTATGTATATATGTGTATATTTTGAAAGCATGAATATCTTAGCCTCTGTGTGTTTAAGAACATGAATAGATGTTTATGGACCTGAAGAGAAGTGATCATTAACATTTATTTTTATTTCAGATCTACATAAACAGGATTTATGTATTCAGGAAGAAACACACAGAAATGTCACATACTATATCTGGGTGAATGCAGAATATCAGGAGTTTTAAATACTACCAATCTGGAGATATAAAAATAAGCTATTATTTGCAAAGAAATGCCAGAATACTGATAAAATTATAATGCATTTTAAGCTAATAACTAGCAGTATTAAATTACCTTAATATAATAAAATGTTAATATTATAACATATTTGGTATCAGAATAATCAGAAAAAATAACCTAATATTAACCATCTGTAATTGGGGTTATATATTTAATGCAGAGAGTGTAATCTGATTAAATAACCACTTTATGAAAATAATTAAGTTGTTTAAAAAAAAAAGTTCAGAAACGCTGTATTGTATTGCTATGTTGTACTGTATGCTGCCACCCGGTGTTGCCACGAGAGAACTACAGCCAGAAAGATTTTTGGCTGTTGGAAATGGGATATCCAGTTATCCAATAGAGGGACAAGGTTTCGAAGGGCCACCCATATTTCACACCAATGATTAAACTATATAGTGGATGCAGAAGGAAGAAGAGGGACACTGGCTGCAAAGTTTGGTAACTGACTGAAACTGTTTTGCGTGGGACACAGTCAAACTACAAAAACAAAGTGGGCCATATTTCTCCTATTCCATTGCAATTACACTTATTTTATATGAGGTGTGAAATTGGATCCGTTGCGAAAATTGGGAACTGGATTGCTGTTATTTGGTGATGTATATAAAAGTTTTATTATAAGATAAGTTATATGCATAGTCAATTTGTATTTAATAGATTTAAAGAAACAGTGTGTTTTAGTTAGCATTTCACAGCCTATATATATATATCGTTTAAATCTGTATCTGATTTGCTAAGTAAATCATCTGTGCAAGTTCTGATATTGTAAGTTAATTCTGTATTAAGATAAATTGCAGTTAAATAGCAGAATATATATATATATATATATTATCCTATTGTTGAAAGAGCACAGTTTAGAATTGTATTGCTTGGATGTTAAAGGTTTTAGTCCCATTGTATTAAATAAATAAGGCTGAATTGTGAAGGTATATCTTTCTGGGTTTTGTAAGAAGGATAGCATATCTTAAGAGTTGGTTTTAACGCATATAAATTTTGTTTCATTTCCTTTTATTGCGAATATACTTCAATATGTTTATGGATATTAACTAAATAAAAGAATTCAGATATTTATATTAATTGTATGGTCTAGTAGATGAATGGTTGATTAGGGTTTCAATTTTTAAGGAAAATTATTTTAAGATTGTGTTTATAACCCTGCCATAAACTTATATATTATTTGGATAGCACTACTAAGATTTTCATAAATATACTGACAAAGAATATCATAAAATAATATACACATGTATACTTATAAATAATAATATATCTGTGTACACCAAATAATTCATTTTGTTTATGGGAACCAAAAGGGAAAATGTATGTAAACCAGCCCCCTCTCTCACTCATCAAATAAATTACTTGCAGAACAAAGTAATGTTTTCAAAGTAATCTTAGAGGAGACATTTGATCTATTTAAACAGTCATTTCAAAGACAATGATAAAAGTTTAAACTGTTGAGATAGGATAGGACCATTGAGTCATTTTAAAGAAGGACAAATTGTCTCAAAAGATAATATTAGCTATATGCTCAGTATATGACATCAGATAGGAGACACTTTTTCCTGATTAACATAGCTTTTGAAGCTCACAGCCCTGTAGGGGGTAGCAACCAAATTAGCAAACAAGGACCGATGGTCAAACACATCCTGCTGTGTATGGAGACAACATTCTGGGCCTAAAATCAGACAAACAAGTGAAATTATGACTACATAGTGATTAGCATAGACTTAATTAATTAGTTCCTGCCTGTGTATTGAGGAAGTAAAAATTTGACCATCTAAAAACATGTTCTAAATTATACTCTTAAACCCATTGTTAAAAGACTGCATAGAAATGAATGTGTGTATGTATATATATATATATTTTGGAAGCATAGAATGTTTTAGGATTTAAAATAAGCATTCTAACAATTATCTCTTTCATTCCAGGCATCTAAGAAGTACATATCTAATTGAAATTTTAAATGATATCCTGAATATTTTATCCTCTCAAAGAGAGATATACAGATATGAAATATTAATCTGTATGGAATAATAACCTCTGTATCTCTATATTTTTCAGACATATAATAACAAGATGTCCTATGAATATGGACCATAGACAAGATTCATGCATTCAGGATTTATTAGAAATATGAAATATGCTGTATTTGTATATAAATGTGGGGAAATTGCCTGGTAACATTTTAATGGATTTTAATAATTCTAATAAGTTAGCAGTATAAATTACTTTGATATAATATAATGTTAAAAACATAATGTGTTTCGTATCAGGGAAATCAGAAAAATGATATGATACTACCCCATCTATAATTAATATTGTAATTGATTAATGCAATGTTATAGTATTGTTTAAATGATCATTATATGGGAGATATTAGATATAGCAAAGATGAATGTTAGGAATGAATCTGTTTGTTTGTCATGCTGCCCCCGATGGCCAAAACCCGGTGTTGCGATGCAAGAAATTGCAACCAAAAACCAATTGGCTGTTAACAAAGATGCATTTTTCCCTAGCAACATACATTTCCAAAATGAACAAATCACAAAGCAGTGATAGTGTGCCGTGAGAAATCTTCAGGTGTGCCGCGGCAGACTGACAACAGAGTGACATATTTTCTAAAAATTGTTGCTTGTTTTTGTTTTTTACTCTGGGACGTTTTTTTATTTTGAGTGAGATGATGACAGGGTAACTGTGCAGCGGAAGCTCGCCTCCCCGACCTGTATTCCCACTTGGAAAAAAAATACACCCACCACAACACGTGCCTAGTGCCGGCTCTACACGCAGCACCATACGGCACTTCAATCAATATAGATACCCCCATGCATGCTGGAGCAGCTTTGCTCCTCTTCCAGAACAGTTCCAGCCAGGTCACGTCACTCACGTTCCTTCTCAGCACAAGGAACATGACCAGAGGACTGGAGACTCACTGGAGAGGAAGAGGGAGGAGTCAGCCAGCCGGTGCTGTGTCAGTGTGTGCAGAACTAGCGTGGGGGAAGGAGTAGCACTGGCTGTTACAGTCTGGCAGTGGCACAGAAAGAATGTCCATGTGACGAAGCCAGAAGATAGAGAATCTGAATCTGGGCAGTGGGGTTTCAGGAGTGTCAGTGTGTAATAATGTTAAAAAAAAAATCCCCAAATTTACTGACTGTTACCAACTTTATATCTGATATTCTTGGTAATTTGGGTGTGCAACTTGACTGCAGGTCAAATATCATAGAATCGGATATCACTAAAAAAAAAGCATATTCACTGTTTCAGGAGTGTAGTAGTAAACGTTAAAAAAAAAAAAACTCTCTAAATTTACTGTACCAACATTATATCATGTTGTTTGTAATTTGTGTGTGCAGTGCAGGTCAAATATCATATCACGAAAAAAACATAACCAAGCACATTCATTATGATTCACTGTTTTAGGAGAGTAACTTTAAAAAAAGTCCACAAATTTACTGTTACCACCTTTATATCTTCTTTCTTGGTAATTTGGGTGTGCAAGTTGACTGCAGGTCAAATATCACTAAAAAAGCATAACCAAGCTAGCACCTCCATACTTTTACATAATTTTACTAGAATTCAGGAGGGAAACGTTTTTCAAAAGAAGGAAAAACAGATATTTTTTTTTTACTAGAGTTCAGGAGGGAAACGTTTTTAAGAAAAGAAGGAAAAAACATCATATAATCATGAATGTATATGTTATAATATTTCATCTTTATCTTTAGTAAAACTATATACTTTTCCATAAGATCATATATTTCTTTATAACATAAACCGCAAATTGCCAATTTCTTTTAGGAGTAAACAGTATTTATTTTTAAACAATATTAAGGATGGATTCTTGGGTATAAAAAAATCAATACAGAACAGAAGTTATAGTTGCTAATATTAAATTGTGTATAAAATACACACACAAAAATACTTCTGATATAGCACTTTATTTCCTTTATTGAGCAGTAATCAATATTTATTATAATAAATTACGGCTAGATTACGAGTTGTGCGTTAGGCTGAAAAAGCAGCCTTAAGAGGTCCTAACAATGCTTTTTTACGCCCGCTGGTATTATGAGTCTTGCAGGTTTAGGGTCACCGCACACTTCTTTGGCCTTACCGCAAAACGACTTACGTAAACTTCGTAAAGTCTTTTTTCTATGGGACTTCCATAGCGCCGGTATTACGAGTCTGTCTTGGGAGGCCAAAAAGTGAGCGGTACACCCTACCCTGTCAAGAGTCCTAGCGCATTTAAAACTCAGTAGTTAAGAGTTTTATGGTACAACACCGTAACATAAAACTTATAACTAAAGTGCTAAAAAGTACACTAACACCCATAAACTACCTATTAACCCCTAAACACACCGCCGCCACCTACATTATATTTATGTACCCCTAATCTGCTGCCCCCAACATCGCCGACACCTACATACTATTTATTAATCCCTAATCTGCCGCCCCCAATGTCGCCGCCACCTACCTACACTTATTAACCCCTAATTAACCCCTAATCTGCAGCCCCCAACGTCGCCGCAACTATAATAAACATATTAACCCCTAAACCGCCACACTCCCGCCTCGCAAACATTAGTTAAATATTATTAACCCCTAATCTGCCGTCCCTAATAAGTGTAGGTAGGTGGTGGTGACATTGGGGGCGGCAGATTAGGGGTTCATAAATATAATGTAGGGGGCGGCGGTGTCCGGAGTGGCAGATTAGGGGTTAATAAGTATAATGCAGGTGTCGGCGATGTCGGGCGGCAGATTAGGGGTTAATAAGTGTAAGATTAGGGGTGTTTAGACTCGGGGTTCATGTTAGGGTGTTAGGTGTAGACATAAATTTTATTTCCCCATAGGAATCAATGGGGCTGCGTTAAGGAGCTTTACGCTGCTTTTTTGCAGGTGTTAGACTTTTTTTCAGCTGACTCTCCCCGTTGATTCCTATGGGGAAATCATGCACAAGCACGTACGACCAGCTCAGCGCTCACTTCTTGTCTTTCAACGACGGGTTTCTGAAAACTCGTAATACCAGCGCAGTAGGTAAGTGAGCGGTGAGACAAAACTGCTCGTTAGCACCGCACAGCTTCTAACGCAAAACTCGTAATCTAGGTGTTATTTTGGTAGACACAGAAGTGTGCATGTGTATTGTGCACTATATGTATCATATTGCTACAAACATTTGAAAATATTGCTGCTATATAGTGCTCAAGACACATGCACACTTCTGAGTCTACCTCAGTATGCTCTCATGGATACCAAGAGAAGAAATAGGTCAATAGAATTAAGTAAATTAGTTTATATTTATATATTTTTTATTTTATCTGCTGTCTGAATTGTTTTGTTGTAATGTATGTGTGTATATGTATGCATTTGTGTGTATGTATGTATGTATGTGAGTTCATGTATGTATGTGTGTGTGTATGTATGCATTTGTGTGTATGTGTGTGTGTATGTGATGTGTTGATTCTTCAAATTCAAATCAGCCAATAGGATGAGAGCTTCTGAAATCCTATTGGCTGTTAAAAACAAAGGAGCTACTGAAATCCTATTGGCTGTTTTGATAATAGTATTAAGATTCTTGAACTTTCAAGACAAAGTAAAGTATCTTAGACATTATAGGAAAATCAACCCATTTATGATAGGACAAAACAAGATTTTGTTATTTCAACACTTTTCTGCGTAAACTACACTAAAACGGAGGGAAATGTCCCCTTTCTGCTCTAAATTACTAAAAGCTAATTTCAATGTTATAATGATTTACCCTGCAAAGTTGCTAGTGAACAGTGATGGAGAAACACTAAATAATGTGGCTGAGGCCAAAAAAAATGTATAGATAATGGAGTGGAATATGTCTTAGTTGTGGCTATATTATTCTTAAATGTCAGGTCCATGGGATTGTTGGACAGTGTGCTTTATGTTTTTTATTTTTTACTTTTAACGTCAGTAGTTATGCCTCAAATACATTGTACGATAATCATACCCCTCCATGTGAATTGTAATATGCTAAAAATATTGGATATCTTAAGTTTCTTTAAAATTATAGGACATATGGTCCCCTCCCCCCCCCCCCTTTTTTTGGTTATTTCTGCCTTCCCCCCTTCCCTCTCATTTCCCCTCTCCTCCTATTCTCTGCGGCTTGTTTCGCACCCTAACTAGATGTTATGAAGTCTCTTTTTATCATGGAACGTAGGGGGAATTACCTCCCCTATTAAAAGGAAGTCTATACTGAAATTACTGGGGAAACATAAGCCAGATGTGGCTATGTTGCTTGCAAGAGACTCATTTGCAAGACCACAAAATAAAAAATTAAGAACTGGTTGGGTAGGTGAAGTATTAGCTGTACCAAGTCAGCAAAGGAAGAATGGGGTTGCGATTTTATTAAATGAGCATCTATCTTATGACATTTTAGACAATGTTGTAGATCCAGAAAGCCGATTCCAAATTGTTGATATAAAGATGGATATGACAGTCCTAACTTTATGTAATGTATAGGGCCCTAATGTTGTAGATAATACATTTTGGGATGACCTTGCATTAAAACTAATAAAATATAGGGGACAGAAGCTAATAATAGGGGGCGACTTGAATCTTACATTTACCTGTAATATAGATAGAATGACTAAAAAAAAAAAACAGTTAAAAGAGAAAGAAAGGCTCGGATCCTTAATAGGTTTTGTAACAAAGTGGGGGTGAAGGACATTTGGTAGGGATTCACTAAAATGAAAATTCTGCACCAAAACCGAAAATTCAGGATGCCCTTGGCTGAAAACCGAAAAATTTCTTTTTTCAAAAATTGATTTTAAATTAGTTTTTTTTCTATTATTGTATTATAATATTAGAGTTTTTAATTAATTTAAATAATCTGAAATGAAAAACTACAAACCAATAAAATAAATAACCACACTTTTATTGAAAGTAACACACCAAAATGAGTCAGAAAATAACTTAAAAAAACAATATTAATCTTTAATAGAAAAGGTATACCTTATGGTGCTAGCTAGTGCTATAAATGAATCATCTATAAAACAAAACATTTATACAAAGAAAAATCTAGTGCCATTACTGCTTCTTCACAAAATGATGCAGTGATGTGTTAAACAGCTATAGATATACAATTTCAGAGAAAATAGCAGATAAATTAGATTTAGCTATAATGGTTAATTTCTGCATGACATTAAAGGGACATGAAACACAAACTTTTTCTTTCATGATTCAGATAGAGAATACAATTTTAAAACAATTTTCTAATTTACTTCTATTATCTAATTTGTTCCATTCTCTTGGTATCATTTATTGAAGGAGCAGCAATGTCAATGACAATCAGTATATATACAGTATATGCAGCCACCAATCAGCAGCTAGAACCTAGGTTCTTTGCTGCTCCTGAGCTTAGCTAGATGAATCTTTCAGTAAAGGATAACAAGAGAAGAAAGCAAATTAAATAATAGAAGTAAATTGGAAAGTTGCTTAAAATTGTATGCTCCGTCTAAATCATGAATGTCTGATTATGACTTTACTGTCCCTTTAAATATCAAAGTGGTGGCTCTGCACAACATAGCAAATTAATCAGTTGTGCCTCTATACACTGTGCTACATAATCCAGTTGAATTGAGTCTCACAAAGAGAAAGCTTTTTGTTTTAATTAATGGGGGGGTACCTTTAATCTAAATCTATAGTGCAGTGATTCTCTGGCAGTGTCAAGCCAATTTGGTGTGACGCCCTCATCAGAACATGAAATTATCATAACATACAATTCTAACACTTACCTTAAACAGATAATGTGTTATATATATATATATATAATAATGCAATATAATGGATATCAATCATTATCTTACCATACCAGCACTGTGCTAAACATAGTTTATTTTCATTAATAACTACTGTTAACCAAAGCTGGAAGTACTTAGTATAGATAATCTGTGGTGAAATAAATAGGGAATTATAAAGTGACTAAAAGGGTACAGGATCAATCCCCCAAATATGTCGGCTTCAAAACAAAACACTACTTGCAGCAACACTGTACACACAGAAGAGTTGTATGTTTGCAATGTTCAGTAAAACATTTGGACCCTAGGAAGCCTGTCCCTATCATGTCAGGGAGACCACTAGCCAAGCTCATGTTTTCCACAATAACTCCTCAAGTGTCAGACCGGACATCTTGAATCATGACCTATTATTACAGTAAATCTATAAATCCTTTCAACGTGCCGTTCATGACTTGAGTTATAGCATGAGAAATACAAGCCAGGAAAGAATGAACACTACGGCTATGTTTTCTGGTACCAGTCAATGTATCTACTCTTGCAACCCTACACTCAGGAATCTTCAACCAGACAGCTATCGATTCAGCACAAAGACACACACCAAGAACTTATTTCACAAGGTACGTGTTAACCCAGGACCCAACAGTAACTACATATAATGATGTGGTGTGTTACATCAAGACACTTCTGGTCTGACCTCGATATTAGGATGATTATATTCCTGCTCTAAGTATTGAGCGTTTTTGTTTTAAATTTAGCATGAAATAAATATGCTTAATATGGGCACATGACAAGTAACTATCAGTCAGACTAATGTAAATGGAAGGTGTGGCATCTACCGCTGACGGGCGTCTAACCTCGTTACCTCCGCTCCACTTACTTGGCAGCCTGCAGCAGAACCTGCAGATTGCCGGGGAGCTGCTCCATATCAGTTGTCAGGCTCAGGCTCTAAACTGATGGGCTCCAGTGGGCCTCTGTGAGTCACAATAGCAGCGATCCCTAACTGCTCATTAAGATCTGCAAAATGATCTGCAAGAGTGTTAGTAGCTCCGGTTGCGGGAACGTGCCTGCACTGCTTGGCGTGAAGCTTAGTTACTGAGCATGAACGGAACAAATAACAGATCAATAAAGTGACGTTTGCATAACTTCACTTCCTAAACTAAAAAAAAAATAAACACTTTAAAAAAAAAAAAAAAAGTTTATATTATGCACCAATTTTGCGCTCCAAGCTCAGAGTAATTTTCGGTTGGTTTGCCCCTCTTTCGACCGAAATGGGATAGGCCCATTTGCGGACGAAAATTTAGTCCGACGAAATTTCGGTGCATCCCTAACGTTTGGCGTATCCAAAATCTGGGTCTAAAAGCTTTTTACTTGTTTATCTAAAGCTCATCAAACTCTGTCCCGGATAGATATGTTTTTAATTTCTGACGTCTTACTTGGCTTGGAAACATGGGCTAAAGATCTCCAACCAATTCATACTAATAATTTCTTCTTCCCCAAGCACATGCTTCATAATGTTAAATTTCAAAAATGGTAAATTTTAAATGGAGAGACTTTGCCGATTTTAATCACTCATATATTGATAAAGTAGAAACGTTTTTTCGGAAGCAGGGAAAGCTGTTATGCAGGGAGAAATCAAAGCCTTGGCTAAAAAGGGAGAAGAAAAACGATGGCACTACATGTGTTGTTTCCTAAGTTATGTATAGATAACCTGTCAGATAATGAATTATATCTCACTATATAAGGGTATAATGTAGGACTGGTGCTGTACACAAAAGAGAAATTAGAGACACAAGGGCCAGTGAACCACTGTTAGAGTGTGTACGTGAATAGCACTCAACAACACTATAAATGGGTAAATAATATGTGCAGTGGAGGAGAAGTTATTGTTAATTCTTCCTTGGATGAAGGGGTTAAAACTTAACTTTTATTATCAAAAACAAATAAAAAACTAAATAGAACATAAAAACACAGAGTAAGAATATCCTGTGCAGCACAATCACAAGGTAGCTGTATCGCCTGTTGTGAAAAAGTATCACATTTATTATTGTGGTATTTAGAAAACCAGTATCTAAATATCTCCTAACTGGAGTTTCTCGCCTTACAAAATTATCTTCCCAGGGTGAGGAGGGGTGTGTCACAGTTTTAGAATGGAATAGTGTAGTAACAGAGCCACATTCAATCACATAATATATAGGAGATCACATATATTTTAATAAGTGACCAGATCCAATAAAATATCAGACTTGGAACCTTCTTCTGGAATAATTTAAAATTGCTTGCAGTATCTCAGGAGATATTGCAACAATTAAACCTTCCAATTACAAGGGAAGAAATCTATGAAGGGATTACACATGCTAAGTTAAACAAGGCACCTGGACCAGATTCACTCCCTGCAGAATTCTATAGAATACTACACGACCAAGTTACGCCTATATTACACAAATTGTTTAACCTATACTACTTATCAAAGCCCTCTTGTTCTCCGTATTTCACATCTTCAAATATTTCCCTGATATTGAAAAATGATAAGGACCCTGAAAACCCATCTTCCTATAGACCCATTTTATCACTTAATTTTGATTACAAATTATTGACCTCTAAAGTTGCCAAGAGACTTGCACTTCATCTTGGGGAGATAATACACACAGATCAAACAGGTTTTATGCCAGGTCGGAATCCTGTTAAAACTCTGATAGCCCTGGATTTTTACTGGAATCGATTTAAGGTTGACCATCAAAAGGCCACTAATGCTGCGATACTAACGGTTGATGCAGAAAAAGCATTTGACTATATAAGCTGGGCTCATTTGTTTAATGCACTGTGCAAATTTGGATTTACAGGCAATATTAATAATTTCATCGAATTAATATATAACTCTCCCACTTCTGTCATTATTATTAATGGCTCAGTCACTGATACCTTCCGCTTACATAGAGGAACAAGTCAAGGCTGTCCGCTCTCCCCTCTTCTTTTTAATATCTCTCTTGAACCTCTGGCAATTTTACTATGTCAACATCTAAATGGTTTCCAGATAGGCAATCAGAATATCATACTGTCCTTATATGCAGATGACCTGTTACTCTTTTTGGGCATTTTGTATACAGACCTAGAAAAACTACTATCTGATACCAAATTGTTTGGGTCATTCTCAGGATATAAAATTAATTTGGAAAAGTCTGAATTACTTTGGTTAGGCAAAATACCAGCGTACTCTATCTTACACCCATTTAAAGAAGTCTGACAAATTAAATACTTGGGGATAATCCTATCAAGGAATCCCCAAGACTGGTATAAATTAAATTTTCCTAAATTTTTTACACATTGCAGAAAGAAACTAGATGATTGGAATAATTTGCCTATCTTACTCACAGCATGTAGCAACCTGATTAAAACAATTCTGTTCCCAAGTTATTATATTTACTTCAGAGTATCCCATTATTCTTACATAAGACCGATGTAGCTATGTTCAACCAAATTTGCTAAAAATGTATCTGGAGAGATAAAAAAATGTGCATTGCATTAAATAAATTGATGCAATGTAGGAAGGCCTCAAGTTTAGCATTCCCAAATATCAAATATTATAATTTAATAGCAATTCTTAAATTCGCAATTGACTAGATTTCAGAAAAGGAATATGTTATGCCTTTACACTGTGAAACTGATCTTTCTGCTCCATTTGATCTTAAAGCTATTCTACATTGCCCTATCCCTAAATCACCCATTAACGTCTTGTGCTTATTAACCCTTTAAATTTTTTATAGTAGCATGGCAAAAATATTGTATTGAAATTAATATAAATCCTTACTGTACAGAGTTTCTTCCTATCATGGGTAATCCTTAATTTAGCCCGGGTTACACTTATGAGGTTTTTATAGAATGGAAGAACAGAGGTTTAGCACAGGTTAGACAACTCATTGCGGATAACAATACAATTATGTATTTTCATAATATCAGGCTCTGTTTTCAATTACTCTGATTTCTTTGCTTTCCTTCAAATTTGGCATTATATTTCTGAATTAAAAGTTAAATTTGGCCTTGACTGGTCTATCGACTCTCTTCTTAGTGGGATTAAGTTATTCCAGGACAGGGTCCATTCTATTTCATATTTTTATGATCTTCTAAATTCATATGCAGATCTATCACAATGGGAAGGACTACAAAAAAAATGGCAAAAAATCTTCCCTGACATTCAGACACAAGATATCCAAACTAGCTTTAAATTGATTTACAAATCTTAGCTACCAACTACTTGGCAGGAATCTCATTTAAAGATGATTCATCAAATCTATATTACTCCATAGAAACTGTCAAAATGCTACAAAAAGGTTATTACCTGTGCAAAGTGTAATTCTCCCTATGCAGACATTTTTCACTATTTCTGGTCATGCCCTAAAATTCTACAGTTATGGACGCAGGTTAATCACTGGTTAAATAAAGTGCTTTGTTTAGATTTTACTATATTCCCGCAACATGTTTTTTTTCTTGTAGGCCATTCAGAGATATACCGAAATAATAACTTAGTCAATACAATTATCTTGCTACTTAGGAATTTGTTGCTTAAGAACTGGAAAGCAAACCATGCACCTAAATTTGCCAATTTTTAAAAAAATGCTAACCTTACAATTTATTTTGGAACAACATACTTCGCAAAACCCTAACAATAGGCTTTTAAAAACCTTTTTCTTTAAAAGGTTAGTATTTATTCTCTCGGTACCAAATAACTCTCAAACGCAATTGATGTGACCCCTGATCAATCTCCAAAATATTCATGCAGGACATTTCCCTGACTTGAGATCAATAATGGCCTTCTGGATCTATACTATATAATAATATATTACGTTAGAGGACACTAGTTTACAACATATTATTTGGAATTTGAGGAATGTGGGGAGAGAGAGTGTGACTGAATTATCTTACCTTTTATAAGCTTTTTTTTTTTCCATCCCCTATTTTTATATGTATAAACGCTTATACTGTCGCTGATAAGATTAGTTCCTTACGATCTCTACACCATATTGCAGAGGAACAACATAAAAATCCATGCTTATTTTTCTTTCTACCATATTTTGAAATGTATTGTCTTAACTAAAAGATGATGAAAAGGGGAAAAGGTGAAGGGAGAGAAAACCCTTAACTTGCTACATAATTACATAACGTATATTGTTGATGATTTATATTGGCTCCATGTATAAAAATTCTACTTCCCTCTATGGAGTAATACTGACTAACATCTATTGACTGTATGCTTGACATAAGTTTTTTTAATTCTGATTAGTCCTCCATATTTGTTTTTTTGTTTTTTTCATTTTAGCTTTTTTTCTATTTTCTTTCTCTTCTTTTCCTGTGTGCATTACTATGACAAAAACACAAAAAAAAGAAGCTTTTGTATTTTTTGGTACTATCCATATGTATAGAGATTACTGTGACATCATTATTCATGATCTATGTATTTGTTTGCTTCTTGAATAAAAATAATTATTAAAAAAAAGAAAAGAAAGGGAAACAGTCATTTTAGTACTGTAAGCAATCCTTGTCTCACATCGGGCTAGATTACGAGTGGCACACTAACTGTTGGACGTGCCTATTAAGAGTTAAAAGTAAATGAGTTTGCTTGAGCACAATTGAATGTTATGCGCGTCAGGATAGAGCTCTGGTTAATTGTTATACTTGACTAAAAAGTTTGCATAAAACATCAAAAATACACTTAAAAGTACAGTTACGATCATAATAACAGACTTTTTTAATGCATAAAAAAATTAAAAAGGGCTCAATGATGAGGTCTCAATTGTTAGGAAAAAAAAAGGCTTCAAAGGGCTTTAACATAGAGATACATACATACACATGTCTAAATATGTATATGTATGCAAAGGTTTAGGCATTCATAATTTCCATGATTTTCATTTATAAATAATTGGGTGTTTGGATCAGCAATTTCATTTTGATCTATCAAATAACTGAAGGACACAGTAATATTTCAGTAGTGAAATGAGGTTTATTGGATTAACAGAAAATGTGCAATATGCATCAAAACGAAATTAGACAGGTGCATAAATTTGGGCACCCCAACAGAAATATTGCATCAATATTTAGTAGAGCCTACTTTAGCAGAAATAACAGCCTCTAGATGCTCCCTATAGCCTGTAATGAGTGTCTGGAATCTGGATGAAGGTATTTTGGCCCATTCCTCCTTGCAAAACATCTCCAGTTCAGTTAGGTTTGATGGTTGCCGAGCATGGACAGCCCGCTTCAAATCACCCTTCAGATTTTCAATGATATTCAGGTCTGGGAACTGGGATGTTCATTCCCAAACATTGTACTTGTTCCTCTGCATAAATGCCAGAGTAGATTTTGAGCAGTGTTTTGGGTCGTTGTCTTGTTGAAATATCCAGCCCCGGCGTAACTTCAACTTTGTTACTGATTCCTCATCATTATTCTCAAGTATCTGCTGATATTGAGTGGAATCCATGCAACCCTAAACTTTAACAAATTTCACAGTACCGGCACAGGCCACACAGCCCCATAGCATGATGGAACATCCACCAAATTTTACTGTGGGTAGCAAGTGTTTGTCTTGGAATGCTGTGTTCTTTTTGCTGCCATGCATAACGCCCCTTGTTATGACCAAATAACTCAATCTTTGTTTAATCAGTCCACAGCACCTTCTTCCAAACTGAAGCTGGCTTGTCCAAATGTGAGTTTGCATACCTCAAGCAACTTGTGGCTTCTTCCACATCACTCTCCCATACAGCTTCTCTTTGTGCAAAGTGCGCTGAATTGTTGACGATGCACAATAACATAATTTATGTAAGAACTTACCTGATAAATTCATTTCTTTCATATTGGCAAGAGTCCATGAGCTAGTGACATATGGGATATACAATCCTACCAGGAGGGGAAAAGTTTCCCAAACCTCAAAATGCCTATAAATACACCCCTCACCACACCCACAATTCAGTTTAACGAATAGCCAAGCAGTGGGGTGATAAAGAAAGGAGTAGAAAGCATCAACAAAGGAAATTTGGAAATAATTCTGCTTTATACAAAAAATCATAACCACCATAAAAAGGGTGGGCCTCATGGACTCTTGCCAATATGAAAGAAATGAATTTATCAGGTAAGTTCTTACATAAATTATGTTTTCTTTCATGTAATTGGCAAGAGTCCATGAGCTAGTGACATATGGGATATCAATACCCAAGATGTGGAGTCACCAGAGAGGGAGGGAATAAAACAAAAACAGCCATATTCCGCTGAAAAAACAATCCACAATCCAAAAAATAAGTTTATTTTCACTTTTAAAAGAAAAAAACTTAAATCAAAAGCAGAAGAATCAAACTGAAACAGCTGCCTGAAGAACTTTTCTACCAAAAACTGCTTCCGAAGAAGCAAATACATAAAAATGGTAGAATTTAGTAAATGTATGCAAAGAGGACCAAGTTGCTGCTTTGCAAATCTGATCAACTGAAGCTTCATTCTTAAAAGCCCATGAAGTGGAGACTGATCTAGTAGAATGAGCTGTAATTCTCTGAGGCGGGGTTTGACCCAACTCCAAATAAGCTTGATGAAGCAAAAGTTTCAACCAAGAAGCCAAGGAAATAGCAGAAGCTTTCTGACCTTTCCTAGGACCAGAAAATAAAACAAATAAACTGGAAGTCTTCCTGAAAATTTTAGTAGCTTCCACATAATATTTCAAAGCTCTTACCAATCCAAAGAATGTAAGGATCTCTCCAAAGAATTCTTAGGATTAGGACATAAAGAAGGGACAACAATTTATCTACTAATGTTGTTAGAATTCACAACCTTAGGTAAAAATTGAAAAGAAGTCTGCAAAACTGCCTTATCCTGATGAAAAATCAGAAAAGGAGACTCACAAGAAAGAGCAGATAGCTCAGAAACTCTTCTAGCAGAAGAGATAGCCAAAAGGAACAACACTTTCCAAGAAAGTAGTTTAATGTCCAAAGAATGCATAGGTTCAAATGGAGGAGCCTGTAAAGCCCTCAGAACCAAATTAAGACTCCAAGGAGGAGAAATTAACTTAATGACAGGCTTAATACGAACTAAAGCCTGTACAAAACAGTGTATATGAGGAAGTATAGCAATCTTTCTGTGAAATAAAACAGAAAGAGCAGAGATTTGTCCTTTCAAGGAACTTGCAGACAAAACCTTTTCCAAACCATCCTGAAGAAACTGCAAAATTCTAGGAATTCTAAAAAAATGCCAAGAGAATTTATGAGAAGAACACCATGAAATGTAAGTCTTCTAAACTCTATAATAAATCTTTCTAGAAACAGATTTACGAGCTTGTAACATAGTATTAATCACTGAGTCAGAGAAACCTCTATGACTTAGAACTAAACGTTCAATTTCCATACCTTCAAATTTAATGATTTGAGATCCTGATGGAAAAACGGACCTTGAGATAGTAGGTCCGGCCGTAACGGAAGTGGCCAAAGCGGGCAACTGGACATCCAAACCAGATCCGCATACCAAAACCTGTGTGGCCAAGCTGGAGCCACCAGCAACACAAAAGACTGTTCCATGATGATTTTGGAGATCACTCTTGGAAGGAGAACTAGAGGCGGGAAGATGTAAGCAGGTTGATAACACCAAGGAAGTGTCAGCGCATCCACTGCTTCCACCTGAACATCCCTGGACCTGGACAGGTATCTGGGAAGTTTCTTGTTTAGATGAGAGGCCATGAGATCTATCTCTGGAAGCCCCCACATCTGAACAATCTGAGAAAACACATCTGGATGGAGAGACCACTCCCCTGGATGTAAAGTCTGGTGGCTGAGATAATCCTCCTCCCGGTGGTCTACACCTGGGATATGCACCACAGAGATTAGACAGGAGCTGGATTCCGCCCAAGCAAGTATCCAAGATATAGCTTGGGGACTGTGAGTCCCACCCTGATGATTGACATAAGCCACAGTTGTGATATTGTCTGTCTGAAAACAAATGAACGGTTCTCTCTTTAGTAAAGGCCAGAACTGAAGAGCCCTGAGAATTGCACAGAGTTCTAAAATATTTATTGGTAATCTCGCCTCTTGAGATTTCCAAACCCCTTGTGCTGTCAGAGACCCCCAAACAGCTCCCCAACCTGAAAGACTCGCATCTGTTGTGATCACAGTCCAGGTTGGGCGAACAAAAGAAGCCCCTTGAACCAAACGATGGTGATCTATCCACCATGTCAGAGAGTGTTGTACATTGGGATTCAAGGATATTAATTGTGATATCTTTGTATAATCCCTGCACCATTGATTCAGCATACAAAGCTGTAGAGGTCTCATGTGAAAACGAGCAAAGGGGATCGCGTCCGATGCTGCAGTCATGAGACCTAAAACTTCCATGCACATAGCCACTGAAGGGAATGCCGGAGACTGAAGGAGACGACATGCTGCAACCAATTTTAAACATCTCTTGTCTGTTAGAGACAGAGTCATGGACACTGAATCTATCTGGAAGCCTAAAAAGGTGACCCTTGTCTGAGGAATCAAGAAACTTTTTGGTAAATTGATCCTCCAACCATGTTTCCGAAGAAACAACACTAGTTGATTTGTGTGAGATTCTGCAGTATGTAAAGACTGAGCTAGTACCAAGATATCGTCCAAATAAGGAAACACCGCAATATCCTGTTCTCTGATTACAGATAGTAGGGCACCCAGAACCTTTGAAAAGATTCTTGGAGCTGTTGCTAGGCCAAATGGAAGAGCAACAATTGGTAATGCTTGTCTAGAAAAGAGAATCTCAGAAACTGATCGTGTTCTGGATGAATCGGAATATGAAGGTATGCATCCTGCAAGTCTATTGTGGACATATAATGTCCTTGCTGAACAAAAGGCAGAATAGTCCTTATAGTCACCATCTTGAAAGTTGGTACTCTTACATAACGATTCAAAATTTTCAGATCCAGAACTGGTCTGAACAAATTTTCTTTCTTTGGTACAATGAATAGGTTTGAATAAAACCCCAAACCTTGTTCCTGAGGAGGAACTGGCATGATTACCCCTGAAGACTCCAGGTCTGAAACACACTTCAGAAAAGCCTGAGCTTTTACTGGATTTACCCTTGAGAGACAATGCTCTGAATCCAATGAGTTTGGACAGATTTTATCCAATAATCCTTGAAAAACCTTAATCTGCCCCCTACCAGCTGAGCTGGAATGAGGGCCCCACCTTCATGCGGACTTGGGGGCAGATTTTGGTTTTCTAAATGGCTTGGATTTATTCCAATTTGAGGAAGGCTTCCAACTGGAAGCAGATTCCTTGGGAGGAGGATTGAGTTTTTGTTCCTTATTCTGACGAAAGGAACGAAAACTGTTAGAAGCCTTAGATTTACCCTTAGGTTTTTTATCCTGAGGCAAAAAAAACTCCTTTTCCTCCAGTGATAGTTGAAATAATAGAATCCAACTGAGAACCAAATAAATTATTACCTTGGAAAGAAAGAGATAGTAATCTAGATTTAGATGTCATATCAGCATTCCAAGATTTAAGCCACAAAGCTCTTCTAGCTAATACAGCTAAAGACATGGATCTAACATCAATTTTGATAATATCAAAAATGGCATCACAAATAAAATGATTAGCATGTTGCAGTAAGCGAACAATGCTAGATATGTCAGAATCCAATTCATGTTGCGCTAAATTTTCCAACCAGAAAGTTGATGCAGCCGCAACATCACCCAAAGAAATAGCAGGTCTGAGAAGATGACCTGAATATAAATAGGCCTTCCTTAGATAAGATTCAAGCTTCCTATCTAAAGGATCCTTAAAGGAAGTGCTATCTTCCATAGGAATAGTGGTACGTTTAGCAAGAGTAGAAATAGCCCCATCAACTTTGGGGATCTTTTCCCAAAACTCTATAGATTTTGCTGGTAAAGGATACAATCTCTTAAACCTTGAAGAAGGAATAAAGGAAGTACCTGGCTTATTCCATTCCCTAGAAATCATATCAGAAATAGCCTCAGGAATGGGAAAAACACCTGGGGAAACCACAGGAGGTTTAAAAACAGCATTTAAACGTTTATTAGACTGAATGTCAATAGGACTGGTTACCTCAATATCCAAAGTAATTAACACTTCTTTTAATAAAGAACGCATATACTCTATTTTAAATAAATAAGTAGATTTGTCAGTGTCAATATCTGAGGAAGGATCTTCTGTTTCAGATAGATCCTCATCAGAAGAGGATGAATTATTATATTGTTGGTCATTTGAAATTTCATTAGCTAAATGAGAAGTTTTAAAAGACCTTTTACGTTTATTAGATGGTGGAAATGCAGACAAAGCCTTCATAATAGAATCAGAAACAAATTCTTTAAAATTTACAGGTATATCATGTACATTAGAAGTTGAAGGAACTGCAACTGGCAATGTACTATTACTGATAGAAACACTATCTGCATGTAAAAGTTTATCATGACAACTATTACAAATGACATTCGGTGGAATAATTTCTACAATTTTACAACAAATGCACTTAGCTTTGGTAGAACCGATGTCAGGCAGCAATGTTCCAGCAGAAACTTCAGAGACAGGATCAGATTGGGACATCTTGCTCAATGTAAGAGAAAAAACAACATATAAAGCAAAATTATCTATTTCCTTAAATGACAGTTTCAGGAATGGGAAAAAAATGCAAAAGCATAGGCCTCTTGATAGAGAAGAAAGCAGGAGACAAACATCAATGGGGTATTGAAAAAATTAAAAAAATTTGGCGCCAAGTATGACGCACAACGTAATGTAAACTTTTTTGGCGCCAAAAATGACCGGAAATTACACACTTGCGTCACTAATGACGCCGCCGTGTGAAAGGTCTCGGCGTCACGTATGACGCCGGAAATGACGAAGTTGCGTCATAAACGTATTTTTTCGCCCCAAAAAAAGTTTGCGCCAAAAATGACGCAATAAAGTCTAGCATTTGGCGCACCCGCGGGCCTAACACCCGCAATTGCAAAAAGTAGTCAAATTGAAAAAAGACTAAACCCCAGGTAAGAAATAAATTTCTTAAAGTGTTTACATTCCCAAATATGAAACTGACAGTCTGCTGAAGGAAGTACATGAACCTGACTCATTGCAAATATAAGTACAATACATATATTTAGAACTTTATATAAATGCATAAAGTGCCAAACCATAGCTGAGGTGTCTTAAGTAATAAAAAACATACTTACCAAAAGACACCCATCCACATATAGCAGATAGCCAAACCAGTACTAAAACAGTTATTAGTAGAGGTAATGGTAAATTGAGAGTATATCGTCCATCTGAAAAGGGAGGTAGGAGATTAATCTCTACGACCGATAACAGAGAACCTATGAAATAGACCCCCGTTAGGGAAATCATTGTATTCAAATAAGTGATACTCCCTTCACATCCCTCTGACATTCGCTGTACTCTGAGAGGAATCGGGCTTAAACAATGCTGAGAAGCGCATATCAACGTAGAAATCTTAGCACAAACTTACTTCACCACCTCCATAGGAGGCAAAGTTTGTAAAACTGAATTGTGGGTGTGGTGAGGGGTGTATTTATAGGCATTTTGAGGTTTGGGAAACTTTGCCCCTCCTGGTAGGATTGTATATCCCATATGTCACTAGCTCATGGACTCTTGCCAATTACATGAAAGAAAACACCATCTGTGGCAAGATGATGTTGTAGGTCTTTGGAGGTGGTCTGTGGGTTGTTTTTGACTGTTCTCACCATCCTTTGCCTCTCCGATATTTTACTTGGCCTGTCACTTCTGGCCTTAACAAGAACTGTGCCTGTGGTCTTCCATTTCCTCACTATGTTCCTCACAGTGGACACTGACAGCTTAAATCTCTGCAATAGCTTTTTGTAGCCTTCCCCTAAACCATAATGTTGAACAATCTTTGTTTTCAGGTCTTTTGAGAGATGTTTTGAGGCCCCCATTTTGCCACTCTTCAGAGGAAAGTCGAAAAGAACAACAACTTGCAATTGGCCACCTTAAATACCTTTTCTCATGATTGGATGCACCTGTCTATGAAGTTCAAGGCTTAATGGGCTCACCAAACCAATTGTGTGTTCCAGTTAATCAGTGCTAGGTAGTGACAGGTATTCAAATCAACATAATGACAAGGGTGCCCAAATTTATGCACCTGTCTAATTTCGTTTTGATGCATATTGCACATTTTCTGTTAATCCAATGAACCTCATTTCACTACTGAAATATTACTGTGTCCTTCAGTTATTTGATAAATCAAAATGAAATTGCTGATCCAAACACCCATTTATTTATAAATAAAAATCATGGAAATTGTCAGAGGTGCCTAAACTTTTGCATACAACTGTATATATATATATATATTGTGTACATATGTAATTATATGTGTATATATGTATTACATACATATTTACACATATAAACACATAAATACATATGTGTATATATATATATATATATATATATATATATGTGTGTGTGTGTGCATTTGAGCCCTTTGCAGTCAAGTAGTCAATTACATTTAAATTTACCCCTGCCTGAGTTTTGAGTAGTTTTAGCAAAACTTTTTATGATTAGATATTTTAGTGCTACTCATTTTCAGCATGAATTGAAAGAGGATGGAAAGTGACAAAAAACATTTTTGTAGTCAGTAGTATTTTTTTTTTATTATTGAAAAACAAAAGAATAAAATCCTAGGTTCTTATGTTTTCAAAAGGTAATGTGTAAGTGTAAAGCATTTGAACTATTTAGTAAATAAAAAGCCCCATGCTGTTCTTTACTGCGTACACTATAAGAAAGGGGGGGGGGGGGACAATCAGTTAGTTTTTAGTTTTTTTTCTAAAAGTGCTAGTTCTGCTATAAAAATGGCAAAATACCAAAAAAAAAAACTGCTTCAGCACAGGCATGGTAAATGGCTCAGCAAAATATAATATAAATTACAAATATATAAATAATACAAAAAAAGACAAAAAAACAATAGTCAACCCCCCCCCCCCCATCTTTCTAAATATGTAAAGCAGGAAGTGAAAAAAATGTGGGCCTAAATACATAACCAGAGTTTCTAATTGGGTGAATATCCTTCCGTTGCAGGACAGAATAATTTTTTTTTGTTTTAGAAAAAAACTAGACATGTGCGTTTCGTTACGGTCAAATTTAGTTTTCGGATGAATTTTGGCAGATTCGGAGATTCAAATGCATCAGAATTTCCGAATCGGCACCATAATTAAAATCCCGAAAAATTCAAAAAATTAATAAATCAGTTTCCGAATTTCCGGATCCATTATTCATATTCGGAATTGTTCATTGTTCTAATCTAAACTGCAGTTCCCCGACATAGCCGACACTAACTAAATTACTAAATAAAGCTGTTAACCCCTAAACTGCTGTTCCCCGACACCAACTAAATCCATAAATAAAGCTATTAACCCCTAAACCGCCGTTCCCTAACATAGCTGACACTAACTAAACCTATTGACCACTGAACCGCATTTTCCCAAACATCGCCAACACTAACTAAACCTATTAACCCCTAAACCGCCATTCCCAAACATTGCCAACACTAACTAAACCTATTAACCCCTAAACCACCGGCCCCCACATCGCAACAACCTAAATTAAACTATTAACCCCTAAACCTAACACCCCCTAACTTTAACATTATTAAGATAGACCTAAATTAAAGTTACAATTATTAACTAACTACCTATTTAAAAATAAATACAAACTTACCTGTGAAATAAAAATAAAACCTAAGCTAGCTACAATATAACTATCTACTAACTACCTAGTTAAAATAAGTACAAACTTACCTGTGAAATAAAAATAAAACCTTAGTTTAAACTAAAAAAAACTAACATTACTAAAAATAAAAAACCTAACATTACTAAAAATAAAAAACTAAGATTACTAAAAAATTAAAACTACAATTACAAAAAAACACTAACAATTAAAAAACAAACAAAAAAAACTACAATTACAAAAAATAACAAATGAAATTATCCAAAAAAATAAAAAAATATTCCTATTCTAATACCCCGATTTTTTTTTAAAAAAACACCCGAAAATATAAAAAAACCTAATCTATAATAAACTACCAATAGCCCTTAAAAGGGCCTTTTGTAGGGTATTGCCCTAAAGTTAACAGCTATTTTGCAAAAAATTAAAACAGACACCCACTAACATTAAAAACCCACAAACCCCCAAAATAAAAAAACCTAACCAAAAAAAAAAACGAATCTACCCATTGCCCTGAAAAGGGCATTTCTATGGGCATTGCCCTTAAAAGGGTGTTCAGATCTTTTACTGCCCTTAAAAGGACATTCAGCTCTTTTTCGTACCATTGAAATAAAAAAAGCCCTATTGTAAAAAAAAACACCCCAAAAAAAAACAAAAAAACCTAACACTAACCCCAAAATTGGTACTCACAGTTGCTGAAGTCTGGCGAAAGATCTTCATCCAGGCAGCTCCATATTCATCCATTGCGGGACTGGCATCTTCTTCATCCCTGGGGAGGCGGATCGGTCGATGCACGGAGGCGGAGGTCCAGGCGGAAAACAAAATGAAAATATTTATTTAACTAATGAAAACGAAACAAAATTTTAGCGTTGCACATGTCTAAAAAACCATTTTCCTAAAGGATTGTGATTGACCCAACATTTCTAACAATGTTATACATTGTTGTAAACACTGCTGATTTTAGTACTCAAGAATAAATAAATCATTGGACGCAATCTTTAAGTGGTGCTGTTTTGGTTATGAGTTTAAGTCTCTGGAAATGGATTTTATATTTTGATCTGTTTTATTTTGCTAAATTAAAGGCACAGTAACATAAAAATGAAGCTTAAATGGATTGGCCAGACTAGAGCATAACATTTTAAACAACTTTCCATTTTTGTATTATTAGGTGAGCTTAGGAGCGTGCATGTGTCTTTAGACATTTGGCAGCAGTATTTGCAGCAATGTTTATAGCAATGATACTGATGTCATAGATTGCTAAAGACATATGCACACTCCTAAGCTCTTCAACATAGAGAGAAAGGGAACAAATTGGAAAGTTGTTGACTTTACTATCCCTTAAAGGAAATATAGTTATTACACAGAACAGGCCTTAAGTAGCTGCAAAAAAAAGCAAGTAGGGATTTAAGGAATGTCTGGAAAATCTAAAAATAAACTGTCAAATCCTGGTAATTTTTTTTATGTTTTTTATTATACTAGCCATCTTTTCATATTAAAATAGGAAATATATATTTAATTTCACAATTATTCTAATACTGGTTTAGTTTAGGTATACAAAAAAAAAAGTAAATGTTTTCAAAGGGGTTGATTACAATCTTTCTGATTTTTTTTATTTTTTTTTATTGGTATTGGAAAAACAGACATTTTATTTTCATTAAAGAAACACTAATAAAGATAAGAAGAGAGGCGCAACATAGTGTAATAGGATCAGGATCGTCAGACAGTGAGCAGAGATCAAAGCCTGATGAAACAGCACTTGTTGCTGAGAAACGCGTTGCTGATCTCTGTGTAACTCAATAAAAATGTACACATTTTATTATCTTCTACTTGCTCTTGGCTCTGTTGATTACCTGGGCCTTTCTACATATCTTTTGCCTATGGTGTCTACTACCAATCCTCCTACACTGACTCGCCTGGCTTGCTGTCTGGCCCATCGCCCCCATTGGCTTCTGTCATGGCACGTCTCTTTGGATTGGACCGTCCGGTCACCTGACTCCACGCTTGACACTCCTGACGCCTGTGTGAGTCTTACGGGCGACTCTGTGGGTCCCGTGCTGTCCTGTCTGGCACTCCGGTCATGCCGCATCTCTTGTGAGTTGCCATCTATAGGGGCTTTGATCTCTGCTCACTGTCTGACGATCCTGATCATATTACACTATGTGGCGCCTCTCTTCTTATCTTTATTAGGTTCTTCCTGACTGCTTCATCCGACAAGAGTGCAGCCTTTTTTCCAGTTTGGATTCATCTCCCTCCTTACACGAGCACACCTTTTTGGGACCGCAGTGTCCTAAGATTCTATCATTAAAGGAACACTGTACACTGTACAGATTTTTTTGTAGATGATACATTTATATAGCCCAAATTGTCACTCACCACCCAGTCAATAGCATCAAGGCAACAAACCACTTGACTTACACATCAGCGGCAAGGCGCTGGGATATTATGGCTATGACTATAGCTATATAGCCAAACACGTAAGCTAGTGCTGCTTTTTCTTCCCATGGATATTGTGACGGACTTCCCCGCTACCCCGACTGGGTAGCGCCATCGACCGGGTCCTTCCTCTGCCTGGAACAAGTGGCTATGTAGCCCAGGAAAGTGATTTCTATGTAGCCCAGGAAAGTGATTTTAGCTGGAGCTCACCCAAATAACTAGACAGACTAGCCTTCAGGTGAACAAGAACTGATTTTATTGAGAACACACACTTCTTTTATACACACATCTCATCTTGATGACACAAAGGACAATCCCACAATTTTCCCTCCATTCCCGCCCCTCCAGACAGCCCGGCACCTCCATAGGAGCCACAGTATCACATAATCCCAATACTTAGGGGTGGCGGTTTCGCGTGATCCGGTGTAGCGGTGGCACTTCCAGGGTGTCATTTTAAAACTCTCAGTCCCCAGATGCCACAGTCCAAAGCATGATTCATTATTGGGGACTGGAGTTACAGTTCGTTGAAGTTATGGGGTTAGGGGTGTCCAAAAACCCCAGTTTCCAAAAGAGCTCCCCTCTGATAATTGCCACAGCTCTTGCCCTCCCTAGGGGCTACCAATCCCCAAAAGAGTGGAGCTCTGGGGCAAAGGGCTGCTGGAGCGACCAGGGGTAAAGTTAGTGGGTGTCCTGGTGATGTCCTGTGGCCGACCGGGAGTTCCAGGAGCCCGGCCAGCCTGAGAGGAGTTAAGCGGGTGTCCGTGGTGAGGCGGCCGACCGGGAGTACCAGAAGCCCGGCCAGCCTAGGAGAGTTTTCCTGGTCATACACCAAACAAAAGCTTCCAGAGATTGTGGTTGCTCTGAGGAGCCCAAAACCACTGAGAAACAGCTGGGGTGAAGTCTATAGGGGGGCAAGGGTTCAGCCCCAGCAGCCCAGTATCCGTGACAACTCCCCCCCCTCCAGTTCGTCAGACCCGGCTAGATCCACATACGGGTCGGCCTGGGGATGTCCGAGGAGTTTATTCCACTTCAGTCTGCTGGGTAAGTCCATCAGCATTCCCATGGCTCTTTCCCGGTTGGTACTGGATGTCAAAGTTAAATGGCTGCAGGGCTAGGCTCCACCTCAACAGTCTCCCGTTGTCCCCGGAAACACGATTGAGCCATAATAGGGGGTTGTGGTCAGTAAGGACGGTGAAGGGTCTCCTATATAGATAGGGCTGCAACTTCTTCAAAGCCCATACCAGCGCCAGACACTCCTTCTCAACCGCCACGTAGCCTACTTCTCGGGGTAGCAGTTTGCAACTTATGTAGGCAACGGGGTGGTCCTGTCCATTATCATCCGCCTGGCTTAGTATGGCCCCCAACCCGAACATGGAGGCATCTGTGTGGACAGAAAAACGTTTGGCTGGGTTAGGAGAGGCCAGTACTGAGGCAGAGATTAAGGCAGACTTAAGACTCTGGAAGGATTTTTCACACTCGGGGGACCACAGGACCAGTCGGGGAAGTCGTTTACGGGTCAGGTCAGTCAGGGGTTTGGCGAGGGTGCTGTAATTAGGGACGAACCTCCGGTAGTAGCCTGCAGTACCCAGAAAGGCAAGGACTTGGGTTTTGGTCCTGGGGGTGGGACAATTAGCCACTGCCTCGACTTTGGCCGGCTCGGGTCACTGCTTACCGCAGTACTGAACTTCCGAGTGCCCAATGGTACACTTATCTGGCTTCAAGGTTAGGCCGGCGGCTCGAAGACGATCTAAGACGACACCTAGGTGGACCACATGGTCCTCCCAGGTCTCGCTATAGATGGCGATGTCATCCAGGTATGCACAGGCATAGTCCTGGAGGCCATCCAACAGGCGGTCTACCATTCTTTGGAAAGTGGCTGGGGCGTTCTTCATTCCAAACGGCATGACCTTAAACTGGTATAAGCCGAAGGGAGTGAAGGCAGACTTGGGGACGGACTCAGGGCCGAGGGGGATTTACCAATAACCCTTGCATAGGTCGAGGGTGGTCAGGAAGTGGTGCCGGGCGATTCGATCTAACAGGTCATCTGCTCGGGGCATGGGATAGGCGTCAGTGGTGGTTCTGTCGTTGAGTCTATGGTAGTCAACCAGGAAACGGGTAGTTACGTCCTTCTTGGGTACTAACACTACCGGGGAGGCCCAGGGACTGTTGGACAGTTCAATGACACCGAGGTCCAACATTCCCCGGAGCTCCCGGTGCATACTGTCCCTGATGGCCTCTGGGACCCTGTAGGCAGCCTGTCGCAGGGGTGTCTGTCCCGGGGTCTCCACCCAGTAGATGGCTGGGGTGGTAAACCCAGGGACAGTAGAGAACATGTCACTTCTTTGTTCCAAGAGTCGCCGGACCTGCCTTTTCTTTCCGGGCTCTAACCTATCGTCTAGGGATATGTCATCCACCCCCTGGGGGGTGTCAGTAGGTCCGGGAAGCTCCGGCATTGGAAGACTTTCAGAGTCTTCCACTGCCGGCGCACAGATAGCGGCCACATCTCTAGGTCTCTCTATGTATGCCTTTAACATGTTCACATGAAAGGTCCGACGGATCCTTTCATCTGAACACTTCGCTACCAGGTATATGGTGTTGTTCAGTTGTTCCACAACCCGGTAAGGTCCTTGCCAAGATTCCTGTAGCTTGTCGGCTTTGACAGGCTTCAGAGTGAGGACCTTCTGTCCCACAATCACGGTTCGGGTACGGGCATTGCGATCGTACCATCGCTTCTGCCTGTGCTGAGAGGCTTGAAGGTTCTCTGCGTACCTTCAGCCGGTCTCTGAGCTGGAGTACGTACTCCACAACTGTTTCCCCCCGGTGGCTCCCTCCCAGTGGGCTTGTACCAAATCTAGTGGGCCCCTAACCTTTCGACCATATAGAAGTTCAAAGGGGGAAAAACCGGTGGATTCCTGAGGCACCTCTCGATATGCAAAGAGGAGGTGCGGTAGGATTCTCTTCCAGTCCTTGTGAGTGGCCGAGAATGTCCGAAGCAGTTGCTTTAGGGTCCCGTTAAACCTCTCACACAGCCCATTTGTCTGGGAATGGTAAGGGGCGCTGTGCAGGGGTTTAATCCTGCACAACTCCCAGAGTTGTTGAGTGATTTCCGCAGTGAACTGTGTCCCTTGATCGGAAACCACTTCCCGAGGGAAGCCTACCCTGGTGAATATCCGGAGCATCGCATCTGCTATGGTCTCCGCCGTGATATTGGCCAAGGGGATTGCCTCGGGGTATCGGGTGGCATAGTCCACCACTGTAAGGATGTATTTCTTCCCTGATGGGCTGGGACAAGCTAATGGCCCCACAATGTCTACTGCCACTCGGCTTAAGGGTTCCTCAATAATGGGCAGAGGATGGAGGGGGGCTTTCGTATGGTCACCTGTCTTTCCTACCTTCTGGCAAACCTCACAGGATTTACAGTATTCCTTAATATCGACTGTAATGCCTGGCCAGAAGAAGGTTTGAGTCAATCGGTGGTGGGTCCTTTGCTTTCCCAAGTGGCCGGCTAAGGGGATGTCATGCCCTATGTTCAGTAGGTTGGACCAAAACTTCTTCGGTACGACCAGCTAGCGTTTAGGCACCGGCCCTTTTCTCCTCTTGGAGATCCGGTACAGGAGCTCTCCCTCCCACTGGAATCGTTCGTCTCCGGGGCCCTGGGGGTCAGCACCTACTCGGTCTCGGTAAGGGGCTAGGGTCGCTCAAGCTTTCTTTGGCGAAGTCAGAGGGGGTCACCCAGGAGGGGGTATCAGTAAGTTCGGGGTTAGTGGTGACGGGTAGTCGTGGAAAGGTAGTTGTCAGGGTGGTAAGTCTTACCTGGGTCCCCGGAGTTGGTGAGGTGGCGGGGCATCCGGCCTGCTGGCGGGTAGTCACTGGGCAGGTATCCGGAGAGGCATACCCCACATAGGCGGACACAAGGTGCCCGAGGTCATTTCCCAACAGGACCTCGGCAGGGATGTGGTGCATAACCCCCACTTCTACATTGCGGGAGTCGGTTTTCCAGTTCAAATGGACCCAGGCTGTAGGAATCCTGAGGACCTCACCTACGGCTACCCCCACAGCAAGGGTGCGCTCAGTGCAGCCGGAGGGGGGAACGAGGTGAGGTTGGATCAAAGAAATGGTGGCCCCCGTATCTCTCATTCTTTGAGCTGCCTGCCCGTTGACCCAGACAACTTGCCGGTGTTGTTGTCGGTTGTCTTGGTCCATTGAGCCGACATGGTGCAAGACACCCACTTCTTCTCCTGTCCACTCAGCATAGGGGTCGGAGCTCGCTGTATGGGCACAATGGGCAGCGGCCTGATAGGTGCGGGCTTGAGGTGACCCCCACGAGGTTGAGGCAGGGTTCCTTGGCGGCTGGACTGGGGGTTTCGTTGTCTGCCGGGGCAGTCCCATATAACATGTCCAGGGTGTCCACACCCATACCACCCCCGGGGTTGGCTGCTCCCGGCCAGGTAAACAGGGGCGGCTGGGTCTGTGGCTGCTGAAAGAACGTTGGGGTTCGAGCTGGGGCTGGAACGGAGCGGGTTGCTGGCTGGGGATCTGTGGCCGCCTGGTGCCGGGCATCCACATACCGATCAGCCAGGGCGGTGCTTGGTCAGCTGTTCTGGGTCCCTTGTCTTTTACCCAGTCCCTTATCTCTGCTGGGGTGCGGTTGTAGAACTGCTCCAGGAGGATGAGTTGAACAGCTTCGTCTAGGGTGCTGATGTGGCACCCAGTAACCCAGGAGTTCAAGGATCTAGCTAAGCGGTGGGCAAACTCGGTATATGGCTGCTCCTGTTGTCTTTGTAGTCCCCTGAAGTTTAGCCGGTGAGCCTCCGGGGTAAGTCCATACCGAGCAAGGATGCGCCCCTTCACCCGGTCATAGTTGACTTGATCTTCAGAGGTGACAGTGTGGAAAGCCTCCAAGGCCCTACCGGATAGTTTCCCAATTAAGATAGTAACCCGATCGGCATTAGTGACCCCATGCATCTGGCACTGGGTCTCGAACAGCTGTAGGTAGCGGTCGATATCCTCACTCCCATCATCCTGGAAGGTTTGGAAAGCCTGTGAGGTAGTTTCTTGGGCTTGGAAGGGGGGTTCAGGGGATCTGGCATGACCCCCCCCTATAGACTTCTGAAGTTCCAACATGTGTATCTTGTTGGCGTCAGTCACTATCTGAGTAATGATCTCTTCAGGGGGGTTAGGTCCATAGAGAGCCAGTTGCCACTGTACCTGCCGCTGTTTGTCGGATGTTGTAGTCCCTGGAGTGGAGGCTGTACTGGGCTGTCCTCCGCTTTGGTCGCTGTCCGACCCACCAGCCTGTTCACTAGCCCGATCGTCCTCCATCAGTTCGGCTACAAGCACTGCCTTTGTCTTGTTACTGGCGACTTTCCCTCTAGTCTGCAGCAATGTTCTCAATTCTTCCTTCCGTAGCCTCTGGTACTGCTCCATCCAGCAAGATCTTCAGTTGGTGGTTTGGACGTTCCAGGTAGACGGAAGCATCCCACCGCTGCCAACCAAAGTGACGGACTTCCCCGCTACCCCGACTGGGTAGCGCCAGCGACCAGGTCCTTCCTCAGCCTGGAACAAGTGGCTATGTAGTCCAGGAAAGTGATTTCTATGTAGCCCAGGAAAGTGATTTTAGCTGGAGCTCACCCAAATAACTAGACAGATTAGCCTTCAGGAGAACAAGAACTGATTTTATTGAGAACACACACTCCTTTTATACACACATCTCATCTTGATAACACAAAGGACAATCCCACAATTTTCCCGCAATTCCCGCCCCTCCAGACAGCCCGGCACCTCCATAGGAGCCACAGTCTCACATAATCCCAATACTTAGGGGTGGCGGTTTCGGGTGATCCCGGTGGAGTAGTGGCACTTCAATGGTGTCATTTTAAAGCTCTCGGTCCCCAGATGCCACAGTCCAAAAATCAGCATGATTCGTTATTGGGGACTGGAGTTACAGTTCGTTGAAGTTATGGGGTTAGGGGTGTCCAAAAGTTATGGGGTTTTCCCAAAGGAGCTCCCCTCTGATAATTGCCACAGCTCTTGTCCTCCCTAGGGGCTACCAATCCCCAAAAGAGCAGAGCTCTGGGGCAAAGGGCTGCTGGAGCGACCAGGGTTAAAGTTAGCGGGTGTCCTGGTGGTGTCCTGTGGCCGACCGGGAGTTCCAGGAGCCCGGCCAGCCTGAGAGGAGTTAGGCGGGTGTCCGTGGTGTGGCGGCCGACCGGGAGTTCCAGAAGCCCGGCCAGCCTAGGAGGGTTTTCCTGGTCATACACCAAACAAAAGCTTCCAGAGATTGTGGTTGCTCTGAGGAGCCCAAAACCACTGAGAAACAGCTGGGGTGAAGTCTATAGTGGGGGCAAGGGTTCAGCCCCTGCAGCCCAGTATCCGTGACAGATATGTGTATCTCTATATTGCTCATTATTTCTTTTTATTTTGACTTTTTTGGGAAATAAAAGTTAAATTTTGATTTTCGGTGAGCTTCTCTTCATTTGTTTACATCATTGCTAAACACCATTTCAAGATGTAGTGATTTCTGTTTTCTCACATTTCCTGCAGATGTTGTTAGTATGATATATGATGTATATGTCTATTAACACCTTAGTGACCAGACCATTTTTTTATTTTCTTACTGGGCCATGGTTGTGTTAAGCTGTAATTTTCCTCTTACTCATTTACTGTACCCACACATATTATATACCATTTTCTCACCATTAAATGGACTTTCTAAAGATACCATTATTTTCCTCATATCATATAATTTACTATAAAAAATATATAAAATATGATGAAAAAATTAACTTTGACTCCCAAAATCTGTTACACATCTACAACCACCAAAAAGCACCCATGCTAAATAGTTTCTAAATTTTGTCCTGAGTTTAGAAATACCCATTGTTTACATGTTCTTTGCTTTTTTGCAAGTTATAGGGCAATAAGTACAAGTAGCACTTTGCTATTTCCAAACCATTTTTTTTCAAAATTAGCGATAGTTACACTGTAACACTGATATCTGTCAGTAATCCCTGAATAACCCTTCACATGTATATATATATTTTTAGTAGACAACCCAAAGTATTAATCTCGGCCCATTTTGGTATATTTCATGCCACCATTTCACCGCCAAATGCGATCAAATAAAAAAATTGTTAATTATGGCATAAATGGTTGTAAATGCTTCTCTGGGATCCCCCTTGTTTAGAAATAGCAGACATATATCGCTTTGGCATTGTTTTTTGGTAATTAGAAGGCCGCTAAATGACGCTGTGCACCACACTTGTATTATGCCCAGCAGTGAAAGGGTTAATTAGGTAGCTTGTAGGGTTAATTTTAGCTTTATTGTAGAGATAAGCCATCCCACCCCCTGATCCCTCCCTGACCCCTCTCAAACAGCTCTCTTCCCTCCCCCACCCCACAATTGTCACCCCCATCTTAAGTACTTGCAGAAAGTCTGCCAGTACTAAAATAAAACTTTTATATATATATATATATATATATATATTTTTTTTTTTATATATATATATTCTGCAGTGTAGGGTCCCCCCTTAAGTCCCCAACCTCTCTGATCCCCCCCAAACAGCTTTCTAACCCTCCCCCCTCTACCTATTTACCACCATCTTGGATACTGGCAGCTGTCTGCCAGTACCCAGTTTGCTAAAAATAAGGCTTTTTTTATATAAAAAAAAAATTAAACACATTTTTTCTGTTGTGTAGCTGCCCGTCTCAATACCCTCCCCCCTCTCAGATCCCTTTCCCAACACGTATCCCCCCTCTCCCGCCTTCCCATTCACTAAACATTTGCCGTAGTGTAGCGGTCCCTCTCGCCCCCTCACGCTCGCTCACGCCCACTCCCGGACCTCTCATGAGCGCTCACCTGACCTCCTCCCGCCTCCTCCAACGATGGGCTGCCCACCCGCCTCCCTCCTATCCCTTCCACGCCACCAATGATCGGCACTATCACTGGCCGATGCAGAGAGGGTATTGCACGATGCCTCAATATCAAGGCATCGCTGCAATACCCTGAAAGCCTCTGGAAGTGATCACAATCGCTTCCAGAGCTTCAAACCCCTGAGGACGTACCAGGCACATCCTTGGTCATTCACAATTGTTTTTTGTAGGACTTACCTGGTACGTCCTCGGTCGTTAAAGGGACAGTCTACAGTAGTCAAAATTAAACATTCATTATTCAGTTAGGGCATGACATTTTAAATATCTTTTCTATGTTCTTTTATCATCAAATTTGGTTTGTTCTCTTGGTATTCTTTATTAAAAGCTAAACCTAGGTAAACTCATATGCTATTTTTTTTTGGGGGGGGGGGGTTTAAGATTAATGTGTTATATATATATATATATATATATAAACATATATATATATATACATATATATATATATATATATATACACATATATATATATATATATATATATATATATATACACATACATATATATATATATATATATATATATATATGGGCAGCAAAAGAGTTTGTAGATAGTTTTTATTTTGGGGGGTTAATGTTAGAGGGTTGGAGTGTTTTTTTTCTGTAAAAGAGCTTAATCACTTTAGGGCAATGCCCTAAAAAAGGCCCTTTTAATGGCTATTTGTAGTTTATTTTTAGAATAGTTTATTTTTTATTTTTGGGGTATTAGAATAGGCAAAAATATTTTTAATTTTTTGTGATTTTAATGTTTTGTTTTGTTTTTTTGTAATGTTAGGTTTGTTTGTTTTTGTAATGGTAGTTTTTTTTTTTTTACCCCTTAGGACATACCAGGCATGTCCTACAAAAAAACGGTCGTTAGCGACCAAGGACGCGCCTGGTACGTACGTCCTCAGGGTATTGCAGCGATGCCTCAATATTGAGGCATCGTGCAATACCCTCTGGTAAGCAAAAAATGCAGAGAGGGACACTCTGTGGCCCTCTCTGCATCGGCCAGCGATGGTGCTGATCGTTGGTGGAGTTGGAGGGATACGAGGGAGGTGGGTGGGCGGCCAATCGCTGGAAGGAGTGGGAGGAGGGCAGGAGGTTATGTGAGAGGGGCAGGAGTAAGGTGTGAGAGGGGCAGGAGGGGGCGGAGAGGGGGAAAATATGTTGGAAAAGGGATCTGAGAGGGGTGGGGGGGGGTATGTTATTGAGGGGGACAGCTACACTACCGAAAAAAGGAGTTCAAAAATAAAAAAATAAAAAATGTAGCCCAATTTTACTTGAAACTGGGTACTGGCAGCTATAATGGCGGTAAATAGGTAGAGGGGGGAGGGTTAGAGAGCTGTGTAGTGGACAATCAGGAAGGTTGGGTGGTAAGAGGGATCCTTAATTGTAGAAAACATGTAAAAACAAAACATTTATTTTCATTCTGCCAGTACTTAAGATGGAGGCGACCTTTGGGTGTGGGTAGATAGCTGTTTGAGAGAGGTCAGGGAGGGATCAGGGGGTGGGATGTATCAGGTGGGAGGCTGATCTCTACACTAAAGCTAACATTAACCCTACAAGATACCTAATTAACACCATCACTGCTGGGAATAATACAAATGTGAAATAAATGTGATAACAAAACAGTGAAATGAAAAATAAAATAAATAAATTGATTAAAAGTTCATAAATAGGTTTATAAGGATATGTTCACTCTCTTTGGAGTTTCCAGCCTTTGGTAGCCTTCAGTTCGTTCTCAAAAGAAAAGAAACAAAATACACAACATAGCGTAATTCTGTAACCACCTTTGGGAAAATTTGATACACTTGTTCACGAGTGATTACTCACATTTGGTGGAGCCAATCCAAGCTCAGGGTAATGCGCACACCTACTTTATACTGGTAGGTAAACAGTTTCTCTCACATAAATATAGTAAAATATTGTATTTATTAAAAACATATATAAAAGCGTCACAAATGCACAACTGACACCATAAACAGAGGATTAGTGAGCAACAATACACAAGTTATTACTCAGAAGAGCAGTCCCAAACACAGTGTACACCATGTACAAATAGGAAAAAGGGTGTAGCATTTTTGTTTCATAAAAAGCTTCAATATAAAATTACAGGAAAGGAGTTAGATCCAGAAGAAAGATATCTGATTATTCAGCTCGAAATAGCAGGAACAAAGCTTATATTGTGCAATATTTACGGCCCTAATAAAGTAGATAGAGCTTTCTGGGCAAACCTGCAGACTAAGTTAATTTCTAGCTCCACAGATAATCTGATTATTGCAGGTGATCTCAATCTAGTTAAGTATCCTAGCTTGGATAGACTGAAACCCTCATTAAACAGGAATAGTAAGCAGGAAGTCAATATCTATAAGAATTTTTATAATCCATTACGCCTTAAAGATATTTGGCGGGTGCAAAACCCAGACCTGAGGAAATATACATGTGAATCATACTCACACCGTACAATGTCTAGGATAGATTATTTCTTAGTAAGTGAGAAAATGTTAAGGCTAGAAATGAAGGCTGAAATACAAGAAATAATCTTATCAGATCACGCCATTATTACACTTAATCTTAAATTAAAAAACGTACAAGAAAGTAATCTAAGTAGGTTTTTCTTCCCCAGGTATCTAATGGCAAATACACAATTTAAGACATGGTTAAGAATAAAATGGCTAGACTTTATGCAGATTAATGCAACGCCAGAAATAAAAATGGAAACTTTATGGGAGACCTTCAAGGCTGTTATAAGGGGTGAAATTAAAGCGTATTTGGTAGTACAAAAACGCAAATATACGGCTAGAGATATTGAGTTGACCTCCCAACTGCACAATGTATATAATTCATACATTAGTGACCCTTCTAGGGAGCTATGGGAAATTTATCAAAGAATTAAAAAAGAAAGAGAATTATTTCTAACGCAAAAAGTTGCGCAAGATGATCTTAAAAAGAGGCTTTTCTTTTATAGGCATGGAGGGAAAGCTGGAAAATTTCTAGCTAATATAACTAAATAAAAAAAAAAGAGGGACATAATTGGATCTATTAAGACCCCATCAGGGCGAGTTACAAACATTAAAGAAATTCAAAATGTTATATCTTTGTATTTTCAGGAAGTCTATGCGGAGACACCAGTAAATATGCAAGTTAAAAATAAATTTTGGGGAAAATTACAGCTCCCAAGGTTACAGCGGGCCAGACTAGATTAATTAAATTCCCCTATTACAGTCTTAGAAGTAATGAATGCTATTAAAAAACTGGCAGTAAATAAAGCTGCAGGGCCAGACCAGCTTCCAACAGAGTTATACAAAATTCTTTCTGAAGATATTGCGCCTTTATTAACATCTCTGTTTAATCAATATTTTATTGAAAATGCTACATGTTCAAAATACTTTGCTGCATCCCTAATAGTTTTGAATCTCAAAAAAAATAAAAATCCAGAAGAGGTAGGGTCGTACAGGCCGATCTTGCTATTAAATAGCGATTATAAAATACTGATGTCTATAATAGCCTATAGATTTAAACAACTCATTGGCTTACTAATATATAAAGATCAAGTAGGCTTTATGCCAGGCAGAAGTTGTTCACGTAACCTACGCAAATTGCAGTTAATACTTAATTTTTTTCAAAATCAATCAGATAAGAGAAGCGCTACATTAGGGACAGATGCAGCAATAGTATCAATCGATGCTGAGAAGGCCTTCAACTCCATCATATGGGATCATCTTTTCACAGCATTAAGAAAGTATGGAGTCGAGGGCCCCTTTCTACAATTTACTTGCTCAATATATAAATCGGCTATAGCCGCCGTTATTGTTAATGACACTCTTTCGAAATATTTTACCATACATAAAGGGGCTAGACAGGGATGCCCATTGTCCCCTTATTTGTTCAATTTGGCATTAGAACCCCTCGCTATACAACTTAGAAAAGATCTGGATGGGATCAGGATAGGCAAAAGGAGTGTAACAACATTATTATATGCTGACGATTTACTAGTATTAACCTCTAATACAAAAAAGAATATTCCAGTTTTAACTCAAATATTGCAAGACTTTGGAGCCTTTTCAGGTTACAAAGTCAACTCTCTAAAATCAGAAATTTACTGGCTACATAAAAATAAGAATTCAGTGCAATCTTTCCCCTTTAAGGAAGCAAAATAATTTTTTGTCTATTTAGGTATTAAATTGTCGATCAACTTTAGAGATTGGTATGACTTTAATTACCCTCCAATTTTCCATGGAGAAATGGGCAAAATTCAAGCTTACCTTGACTGGCAAAATTAATCTAATAAAAATGTTGTTGTTCCCCAAATTGTTATATCTAATGCAAAACTTACCAATTTTGATAAAAAAGCAGGATCTCAAGGCATTTAAACAAGATTGCATACAATTTTTGTGAAATAAGAAAAGAAGGGCAATATCATATAAAAAACTCTCAATATTTAGAAGAGAAGGAGGCTTTGCATTACCAGACATAGAGACTTATAATTTAATCTGTATTGGGAAGATTGCACTGGATTGGCTAACGGGAACTGATTACTCGCTTGGTGCATACTCGCTTGGTGCCCTCCTGCATACTCCTGTTGATAAATGTCCATATAAGATTAGATGCTTTCCTGCTATACAGATGGTAATTAAGGCATGGCAAAAAATACTTAGGCAGTTAAATATGGCAGTGACATATTCTAAATACCTTCCTATTCAAGGAAATCCCAACTTTACACCAGGAATAGATTAAAAGATTTTTTAAAAACTGGGCATTGAAAGGACTAAATAAGGTCGCTCAATTAATAGATGGCGAGTCAGGGGTCTGTAAATCCTTTGCCCAGATAAAGCAGGAATTTGAGATAACAAATAAAGAGTTTTATGCATATTTGCAGATAAGACATTACCTACAGGGAATACTGCAGAATACTACAGAGGCAGAGACATGGGATAAATTAGATCCTGCTATAATTCTTTTTAGGGCAGGGAGGTATAATATTTCAACTATTTATAAAATAATTAATAACACTTATGGGCAGAGTAATGTACAAAGACTAGCAGACATATGGCAGGTCACAGTAGAAAAAAATTCAGGCAAGTTTTAATTTGGTAGATTGATCAACATTTGCCTCTTCCTGGAGGGAATCACACTCAAAAATTATAAATAGAACATATATCACACCACAGGTAAAGGCCAGATGGGATAAAACCCTAGCACGATGTCAGAAATGCAAAACTATAAACGCTGATTTAGAGCACTGTTTCTGGAGTTGCCAAAAATTAATTTTTTTTGGCACAAAGTAACAAGATGGGCGTGCAAAATTAATCAAAGTAATATACAATTTAATGATAAGCATGTTTTTTTCTTAATAAGTCAGGAGGAATCATCATATAAAAACACTCGCCAATTAAACATGCTAATCATTACGGGAAGATTATTGATTCTGAAACATTGGAAACCCCAGAGAGCTCCAAGCTTGAAGGAATTTATGCAAACACTTATAAACCAACTAATATTAGAACAAATAGATACATCAATAGACTCAGAACATAAAATTAAAGTGAATGTCAAGTCACGTTCAACACTCTTTCTCCTCTTGTTAATTACCTAAAATAAACGTTAGTTTAAGTCATCATTTTTTATAATTTAAGACTAAAACCATAATCGAAGGATTTATAACCCTACTTCGCTTACTTCTTCCTCCGCCCGCCATCTTGTCCCTCGTATCTAATTTGATTGACATTGCCTTTAACGAATTATAGCTCATACCCCGTGGCGTCCAGCCCCTTTTTGCACACGTAACGCGATCAAATTGCGCATGCGTTCCCTAACAAATCGTCATTGACAATCCATGCTCGTTCACATGTAGCGCATGCGCAAACAATTCCTAACACCTAACGCATGCGCAATGTCTATCTACCTGTCAACCGCGGTCCGCGATCCCCCGCTGCAATCCCTAGTAAAGTGTTTAACCCCTAAACCGCCGCTCCCGGACCCCGCCGCCACCTAATAAAGTTATTAACCCCTAAACCGCCGCTCCCGGACCCCGCCGCCATCTACCTTAGCTACCCCGCCGCCATCTACCTTAGCTACCCCGCCGCCATATACCCCATCTACCCCGCCGCCATCTACCCCATCTACCCTGCCGCCATCTACCCCACCTACCCCGCCGCCATCTACCTTACCTACCCCGCCGCCATCTACCTTACCTACCCCAGCGCCATCTACCTTACCTACCCCGCCGCCATCTACCCCATCTACCCCGCCGCCATCTACCTTAGCAACCCCGCCGCCATCTACCCCATCTACCCCGCCGCCATCTACCTTAGCTACCCTGCCGCCATCTACCTTAGCTACCCCGCCGCCAGCTACCCCATCTACCCCGCTGCCATCTACCCCATCTACCCCGCCGCCATCTACCTTACCTACCCCGCCGCCATCTACCTTAGCTACCCCGCCACCATCTACCCCGCCGCCATCTACCTTACCTACGCCGCCATCTACCTTAGCTACCCCGCCATCTACCTTACCTACCCCGCCGCCATCTATTTTAAAAATATTAACCCCTAATCTAATCCCCTACACCACCGCCAGCTATATTAACTATATTAACCCTAATTATATTAGGGTTAATATAGTTAATATCGTTATTATATATATATATTAAGTATAATAACCCTATCTAACTCTAACATCCCTAACTAAATTCTTATTAAAATAAATCTAATTAATATTAATATTATTAATTACAATATTCCTATTTAAATCTAAATACTTACCTATAAAATAAACCCTAAGATAGCTACAATGTAATTCATAATTATATTGTAGCTATTTTAGGGTTTATATTTATTTTACAGGCAACTTTGTATTTATTTTAACTAGGTACAATAGCTATTAAATAGTTATTTACTATTTAATAGCTACCTAGTTAAAATAATTACAAATTTACCTGTAAAATAAATCCTAACCTAAATTACAAATACACCTACACTATCAATAAATTAAATAAACTACAAATTTCTAAACTAAAATACAATAAAATAAACTAAACTAAATTACAAAAAGAAACAAACACTAAATTACAAAAAATAAAAAAAATTACAAGATTTTTAAGCTAATTACACCTATTCTAAGCCCCCTAATAAAATAATAAAGCCCCCCAAAATAAAAAAATTTCCCTGCCCTATTCTAAATTAAAAAAGTTCAAAGCTCTTTTACCTTACCAGCCCTTAAAAGGGCCTTTTGCGGGGCATGCCCTAAAGAATTCTGCTCTTTTGCCTGTAAACACAATACCACCCCCCAACATTACAACCCACCACCTACATACCCCTATTCTAAACCCACCCAAACCACCCTTAAATAAACCTAACACTACCCCCCTGAAGATCTCCCTACCTTGTATTCACCCATCCGGGCAGAACTCTTCATCCGATCCAGGCAATGTCTTCAAGCAAAGCGGCATCTTCAATCATCTTTCTTCGCTCCTCCGCCACGGAGCAACCATCCGGCACGAAGACTAAACGAGGAATGAGGTACCTTTAAATGACGTCATCCAAGATGGCGTCCGTCAAATTCCGATTGGCTGATAGGATTCTATCAGCCAATCGGAATTAAGGTAGAGAAATCTGATTGGCTGATTGAATCAGCCAATCAGATTAACTTGAATCTGATTGGCTGATTCAATCAGCCAATCAGATGTTTCTACCTCAATTCCATCTTGGATGACGTCATTTAAAGGTACCTCATTCCTCGTTTAGTCTTCGTGCCGGGTGGATGCTCCGCGGCGGAGGAGCGAAGAAAGAAGATTGAAGATGCCGCTTTGCTTGAAGACATCGCCGGATGGAAGAAGAGTTCGCCCGGATGGAAGAAGACTTCTTTTCCGCTTCATTGAAGACATCGCCGGATGGAAGAAGACTTCTCTGCCGCTTGATTGGACATCGGCCGGATCGGATGAAGAGTTCGGCCTGGCTGGGTGAATACAAGGTAGGGAGATCTTCAGGGGGGTAGTGTTAGGTTTTTTTTAAGGTCGGTTTTGGTGGGTTTAGAATAGGGGTATGTGGGTGGTGGGTTGTAATGTTGGGGGGTGGTATTGTGTTTATCTTTACAGGCAAAAGAGCAGTTTTCTTTGGGGCATGCCCGCAAAAGGCCCTTTTAAGGGCTGGTAAGGTAAAAGAGCTTTGAACATTTTAATTTAGAATAGGGCAGGTACATTTTTTATTTTGGGGGGCTTTATTATTTTATTAGGGGGCTTAGAATAGGTGTAATTAGCTTAAAAATCTTGTAATATTTTTTTTATTTTTTGTAATTTAGTGTTTTGTTTTTTTTGTAATTTAGTTTAGTTTATTTTATTGTATTTTAGTTTAGAAATTTGTAGTTTATTTAATTTATTGATAGTCTAGGTGTATTTGTAACTTAGGTTAGGATTTATTTTACAGGTAAATTTGTAATTATTTTAACTAGGTAGCTATTAAATAGTAAATAACTATTTAATAGCTATTGTACCTAGTTAAAATAAATACAAAGTTGCCTGTAAAATAAATATAAACCCTAAAATAGCTACAATATAATTATTAATTACATTGTAGCTATCTTAGGGTTTATTTTATAGGTAAGTATTTAGATTTAAATAGGAATATTGTAATTAATAATATTAATATGATTTATTTTAATAAGAATTTAGTTAGGGATGTTAGAGTTAGATAGGGTTAATATACTTAATATATATATAATATAATAACGATATTAACTATATTAACCCTAATATAATTAGGGTTAATATAGTTAATATAGCTGGCGGCGGTGTAGGGGGATTAGATTAGGGGTTAATGTGTTAATATAGGTGGCGGTGGTGAATTGGGATTAAATTAGGGGTTAATATTTTTAAAATAGATGGCGGCGGGGTAGGAGCTCACTTTAGGGGGTAGCTAAGGTAGATGGCGGCGGGGTAGCTAAGGTAGATGTTGGCGGGGTAGCTAAGGTAGATGGCGGCGGGGTAGATGGGGTAGATGGCGGAGGGGTAGGTAAGGTAGATGGCGGCGGGGTAGATGGGGTAGATGGCGGCGGGGTAGATGGGGTAGATGGAGGCGGGGTAGCTAAGGTAGATGGAGGCAGGGTAGCTAATGTAAATGGCGGCGGGGTTGCTAAGGTAGATGGAGGCGGGGTAGCTAATGTAAATGGCGGCGGGGTAGCTAAGGTAGATGGCGGCGGGGTAGCTAAGGTAGATGGCGGCGGGGTAGATGGGGTAGATGGCGGCGGGGTAGCTAAGGTAGATGGCGGCGGGGTAGATGGGGTAGATGGCGGCGGGGTAGGTAAGGTAGATGGCGGTGGGGTAGATGGGGTTGATGGCGGCGGGTAGATTAGGTAGATGGCAGCGGGGTAGATGGGGTTGATGGCGGCGGGGTAGATGGGGTTGATGGCGGCAGGGTAGCTAAGGTAGATGGCGGCGGGGTAGATGGTGGCGGGGTAGCTAAGGTAGATGGCGGCGGGGTAGCTAAGGTAGATGGCGGCGGGGTAGATGGGGTTGATGGCGGCGGAGTAGATGGGGTTGATGGCGGCGGGGTAGATGGCGGCGGTGGGTAGATGGGGTTGATGACGGCGGAGTAGATGGGGTTGATGGCGGCGGGGTAGATGGCGGCGGGGTAGATGGGGTTGATGACGGCGGGGTAGATGGCGGTGGGTTAGATGGGGTTGATGGCGGCGGGGTAGCTAAGGTAGATGGCAACGGGGTAGATGGGGTAGATGGCATCGGGGTAGCTAAGGTAGATGGCGGCGGGGTAGATGGGGTAGATGGCGGCGGGGTAGATGGCGGCGGGGTAGATGGGTAGATGGCGGCGGGGTAGGTAAGGTAGATGGCGGCGGGGTAGGTAAGGTAGATGGCGGCGGGGTAGGTAAGGTAGATGGCGGCGGGGTAGATGGCGGCGGGGTAGATGGGGTAGATAGCGGCGGGGTAGGTAAGGTCGATGGCGGTGGGGTAGGTAAGGTAGATGGCGGCGGGGTAGATGGGGTAGATGGCGGCGGGGTAGATGGCGGCAGGGTAGCTAATGTAGATGGCGGCGGGGTAGATGGGGTAGATGGCGGCGGGGTAGGTAAGGTAGATGGCGGTGTGGTAGCTAAGGTAGATGGCAGCGGGGTAGATGGGGTAGATGGCGGCGGGGTAGATAAGGTTGATGGCGGCGGGGTAGATGGGGTAGATGGCGGCGGGGTAGATGGGGTAGATGGCGGCGGGGTAGATAAGGTAGATGGCGGCGGGGTAGATAAGGTAGATGGCGGCGGGGTAGATGGCGGCGGGGTAGATAAGGTAGATGGCGGCGGGGTCCGGGAGCGGCGGTTTAGGGGTTAATAACTTTATTAGGTGGCGGCGGGGTCCGGGAGCGGCGGTTTAGGGGTTAATAACTTTATTAGGTGGCGGCGGGGTCCAGGAGCGGCGGTTTAGGGGTTAATAACTTTATTAGGTGGTGGCGGGGTCCGGGAGCGGCGGTTTAGGGGTTAATACATTTTTTGCGCATATTAACAGCTGTTTCAAAACGCATGCGCAAATTGTTGTCTCCTCGGGAGCGTGCTTCAAGCCTACGTAAGAGAGCAGGAGGGACTGCTCTATAAGCAATACAGGAAGTCAAGGATGGGAGGAGTTGGCGTTCAAGACGTAGATAAGTTATAAATTAAATTATAATATCACAAGATGCTTATTTTCCAAAATAAATATTGCGGTTTACATTGCAAGTATATTAGGAATTAATAATGTTCATTAGAAAGCATATGATTTACATTCACTTTAAGCAATTTTTTCATAAATGGAAAAGTATAATTACCAGTTTCCCTAAAGAAATACAAAAATAAATAATTTCACCATTTAGGGGTACTATTTATATGGAAACAGCCATAGCAAATGGTGAATACTCTGATTAATAATAAAAAAATGTATTCGGTAGGGAGGGAGAGGTGGAGAGGAGGTTTATTCCCCTTTTTTTTTTAAGAAAAACACCATTCGGTAAGTGGATGTAAACTCACTGATAGTCGACAATCACAACTGCTTTATCATCCAAAAATAGCATAAGTTTAAGTCATCAATTTTGTAAAAACATAATATTATATCGATGTATATACCTCTATAACTAAAAACGTCTTGCTTTCTCCCTCCGCCCGCCATTTTGTTCCGCTTTTCTTACAGTGATTGACATTTGCCTAAACTAATAATTTGCCGTACCCCGTGGCGTTCAGCCCCTTTTTCTTAACGTCATTGTTAATTTATGCGCATGCGTCTTTTATATGCGCATGCGTAAAACAACTTCAGCTAGCTTTCGAAGCGCTGCGCGTACACGCTCTAAGCATGCGCATATAAAGCCTGCATCCACAACCTTCCGGTATTTACCAGGAACTGCAAGTAAGTATCTATGCTCCGCAAACTTTGTGTGATTGTAACGATATATTTAGAGCATTGAAATAGCGGTTTTGAAGTGACAGACTGCTTACAACTGTTTAATTGCAAATCCAGTAATAATGATGAAGTTTTTATTTTTATCTTCTTTTGCCAACGTTATAGTTTAAAGTACAGGTAGCCCTCAGTTTACGCCGGGGTTAGGTTCCAGAAGGAATGGTTGTAAATCGAAACCGTTGTAAATTGAAACCCAGTTTATAATGTAAGTCAGTGGGAAGTGAGGGAGATAGGTTCCAGGCCCCTCTCAAAATTGTCATAAGTAACACCTAATACATTATTTTTAAAGCTTTGAAATGAAGACTTTAAATGCTAAACAGCATTATAAACCTAATAAAATAATCACACAACACAGAATATATAATTAAACTAAGTTAAATTAGCAAAAACATTTGCTAAACAGCATTATAAACCTAATAAAATAATCACACAACACAGACTTCACTTGCATTTTTCTGCAAACAGTTCTTTCTATGCATTCCAATCTGAACTGATTTATAGACAGGAAGATCTTGTTCCTTTGAAATATGCTCGATAGCTCAGGTCTGGTTAAACTGATTAATTTCAGCTTGCTTGGCTTTGCTGCAACACAAACGGACAGCTCCACTTACTGGCTATTTTAATAAATGCACTGCTTGTCAATGCTTTTCAATAGCAGTCACATGACTGGAAAAAAGGTTGTTATTCTGAAACGGTGTAAATTGAACCGTTGCAAAACGAGGGCCACCTGTATATAAAAGGGTTTTATGCTTCTGTCATGTAAAAACTTATATAATAATAATCACATATCTATTTCTAACCAACGTTTGTGATTATAAATTTTGTAACTAAGCTTTTAGAATATGCATTTTCAATCATTTATATGGTTCATTAATTTAAAATATACATTAGATTTAAAAATATAACGAAATAGATTTAGAAAATTTAAAATCGATCAATTAAAAATGTACTTTTATTTCATGCATATCAGACAAATATTATTAAAAAATAATTTAATTTTAAGGTCTTATTATTTACATCACGATAGGAAAATCAATTTCATTGAGTAAGCGTTGTTTAAAAGATGTAATCCTATCTATTTCAATTAGTCTACCAATTGTTGTCTATTAAAAACTGATGTAATTAATTTCCTTTGGCTTCAATTGTTTGTACAACGAAATCATGACTAAGCTTGTTTGCTTGTGACTATTCAAACCTTAGTATCCTGCATTGCACAGTTCCTTGTATCTACACACATACGGCTAGATTTAGAGTTTTGTTGGTAAGGACCCGCGTAGCTAACTCTGGCTTTTTTCTGGCCGCACCTTTAAAATAACTCTGTTATTGAGAGTCCACAGAATGGCTGCGTTAGGCTCCAAAAAAGGAGCGTAGAGCATATTTAACGCCACTGCAACTCTCGATACCAGAGTTGCTTACGGACGCGGCCAGCCTCAAAAACGTGCTCGTGCACGATTCCCCCATAGGAAACAATGGGGCTGTTTGAGCTGAAAAAAAACCTGCGAACACCTGCAAAAAAGCCGCGTTCAGCTACTAACGCAGCCCCATTGTTTGCTATGGGGAAACACTTCCTACGTTTGCACCTAACACTCTAACATGTACCCCGAGTCTAAACACCCCTAACCTTACACTTATTAACCCCTAATCTGCCGCCCCCGCTATCGCTGACCCCTGCATATTATTATTAACCCCTAATCTGCCGCTCCGTAAACCACCGCTACTTACATTATCCCTATGTACCCCTAATCTGCTGCCCCTAACACCGCCGACACCTATATTATATTAATTAACCCCTAATCTGCCCCCCACAACGTCGCCTCCACCTGCCTACACTTATTAACCCCTAATCTGCCGAGCGGACCTGAGCGCTACTATAATAAAGTTATTAACCCCTAATCCGCCTCACTAACCCTATAATAAATAGTATTAACCCCTAATCTGCCCTCCCTAACATCGCCGACACCTAACTTCAATTATTAACCCCTAATCTGCCGACTGGAGCTCACCGCTATTCTAATAAATGTATTAACCCCTAAAGCTAAGTCTAACCCTAACACTAACACCCCCCTCTCTTATTAAATAAATTATTCCTATTTAAAGCTAAATACTTACCTGTAAAATAAATCCTAATATAGCTACACTATAAATTATAATTATATTATAGCTATTTTAGGATTAATATTTATTTTACAGGTAACTTTGTAATTATTTTAACCAGGTACAATAGCTATTAAATAGTTAATAACTATTTAATAGTTACCTAGTTAAAATAATAACAAAATTAACTGTAAAATAAATCCTAACCTAAGTTACAATTAAGCCTAACACTACACTATCATTAAATTAATTAAATAAAATATCTACAATTACCTACAATTAAACCTAACACTACACTATCAATACATTAATTAAATACAATATCTACAAATAACTACAATGAAATAAACTAACTAAAGTACAAAAAATAAAAAAGAACTAAATTACAAAAAATAAAAAAATATTTACAAACATAAGGAAAATCTTACAACAATTTTAAACTAATTACACCTACTCTAAGCCCCCTAATAAAATAACAAAGCCCCCAAAATAAAAAATGCCCTACCCTATTCTAAATTACTAAAGTTCAAAGCTCTTTTACCTTACCAGCCCTGAACAGGCGATCCATCATTCGGCGGCTGAAGAGGTCCAGAAGAGGCTCCAAAGTCTTCATCCTATCCGGGAAGAAGAGTAGATCCGGACCGGCAACCATCATCTTCCAAGCGGCATCTTCTATCTTCATCCGATGAGGACCGGCTCCATCCTGAAGACCTCCACCGCGGACCCATCTTCATCCGGCGACGTCCAACTGAAGAATGACGGTTCCTTTAAGGGACGTCATCCAAGATGGCGTCCCTCGAATTCCGATTGGCTGATAGGATTCTATCAGCCAATCGGAATTAAGGTAGGAATATTCTGATTGGCTGATGGAATCAGCCAATCAGAATCAAGTTCAATCCGATTGGCTGATCCAATCAGCCAATCAGATTGAGCTCGCATTCTATTGGCTGTTCCGATCAAGATAGAAGATGCCGCTTGGAAGATGATGGTTGCCGGTCCGGATCTACTCTTCTTCCCGGATAGGATGAAGACTTTGGAGCCTCTTCTGGACCTCTTCAGCCGCCGGATGATGGATCGCCAGCCCCCGCTTGGGTTGGATGAAGATTTTGGAGCCAGGACGGATCGGTGAACCTGGTATGGTGAAGACAAGGTAGGATGATCTTCAGGGGCTTAGTGTTAGGTTTATTTAAGGGGGGTTTGGGTTAGATTAGGGGTATGTGGGTGGTGGGTTGTAATGTTGGGGGGGTATTGTATGTTTTTTTTTACAGGCAAAAGAGCTGAACTTCTTGGGGCATGCCCCGCAAAGGGCCCTGTTCAGGGCTGGTAAGGTAAAAGAGCTTTGAACTTTAGTAATTTAGAATAGGGTAGGGCATTTTTTTTATTTTGGGGGGCTTTGTTATTTTATTAGGGGGCTTAGAGTAGGTGTAATTAGTTTAAAATTGTTGTAATATTTTTCTTATGTTTGTAAATATTTTTTTTATTTTTTGTAACTTAGTTCTTTTTTATTTTTTGTACTTTAGTTAGTTTATTTCATTGTAGTTATTTGTAGGTATTGTATTTAATTTATTTATTGATAGTGTAGTGTTAGGTTTAATTGTAGGTAATTGTAGGTATTTTATTTAATTAATTTATTGATAGTGTAGTGTTAGGTTTAATTGTAACTTAGGTTAGGATTTATTTTACAGGTAAATTTGTAATTATTTTAACTATTTTAGCTATTAAATAGTTCTTAACTATTTAATAGCTATTGTACCTGGTTAAAATAAATACAAAGTTACCTGTAAAATAAATATTAATCCTAAAATAGCTATAAAATAATTATAATTTATGTTGTAGCTATATTAGGATTTATTTTACAGGTAAGTATTTAGCTTTAAATAGGAATAATTTATTTAATAAGAGTTAATTAATTTTGTTAGATTAAAATTATATTTAATTTAGGGGGGTGTTAGTGTTAGGGTTAGACTTAGCTTTAGGGGTTAATACATTTATTAGAATAGCGGCGAGATTCGGTCGGCAGATTAGGGGTTAATAATTGAAGTTAGGTGTCGGCGATGTTAGGGAGGGCAGGTTAGGGGTTAATAAATATAATATAGGGGTCGGCGGTGTTAGGGGCAGCAGATTAGGGGTACATAGCTATAATGTAGGTGGCGGCTCTTTGCGGTCGGCAGATTAGGGGTTAATTATTGTAGGTAGGTGGCGGCGACGTTGTGGGGGGCAGGTTAGGGGTTAATAAATATAATATAGGGGTCGGCGATGTTAGGGCAGCAGATTAGGGGTACATAGCTATAATGTAGCTGGCGGCGGCGTGCGGAGGGCAGATTAGGGGTTAATAAGTGTAGGTAGCTGGCGGCGACGTTTTGGGGGGCAGATTAGGGGTTAATCGATATAATATAGGGGTCAGCGGTGTTAGGGGCAGCAGATTAGGGGTACATAAGGATAACGTAGGTGGCGGTCGGCAGATTAGGGGTTAAACAAATGTAATCGAGTTGCGGCGATGTGGGGGGACCTCGGTTTAGGGGTACATAGGTAGTTTATGGGTGTTAGTGTACTTTAGAGTACAGTAGTTAAGAGCTTTCTGAACCGGCGTTAGCCCAGAAAGCTCTTAACTACTGACTTTTTTCTGCGGCTGGAGTTTTGTCGTTAGAATTCTAACGCTCACTTCAGACACGACTCTAAATACCGGAGTTAGAAAAATCCCATTGAAAAGATAGGATACGCAATTGACGTAAGGGGATCTGCGGTATGGAAAAGTCGCGGCTGAAAAGTGAGCGTTAGACCCTTTTTTAACTGACTTCAAATACCGGAGGTAGCCTAAAACCAGCGTTAGGAGCCTCTAACGCTGGTTCGCTACCGCCAAACTCCAAATCTAGGCCATAATTTTTTAGTGGGTTTGTGTCTCAAAATAAATGAAAATATTGTTTTTCATCAACATTTTTAAATTCATTATTTAAAATTATAATACATTATTACATTTCTAATAACATTTTGCAGATGGACCACTACAGTTGATAATATATTTCATATAACATCAATTATTTACACTTTTAATTGTTATTATTTAAAATTCTGTAGCCTATATTTATGAATTAGGAAAACCTATTTTTTTTTATTGTCTGTGTATTATAAATTTACTCTCCATATGTTTTGCTCTGGAGCTGGTAGGCCGCCAGTAGGGGGGTGTCAATCAACCCGATCGTACTCGATCAGGTTGATTTCCGGCGATGTCTGTCCGCCTGCTCAGAGCAGGTGGACAAGTTATGGAGCAGCGGTCTTTGTGACCGCTGCTTCATAACTGCTGTTTCTGGCGAGCCTGATGACGGAGCTTGATACATATGCCCCTATATGTGTGTGTGTGTAGAATAATCCAAAAAGTTAGGAGCCAAAAGTTAAATTCTAGTAACTGTGCCTACCTGGGATTGTCGATCACTTTATTACATATTTTTTGTCTAGCAGTAAAAAAAAAAAAAATATGATTGCATTTCCAACGAGCATCTAACAAAATAAATCTTTGTGTTGGCTCAAATCTAAAAGTGTGTGAAGTGTTTATGTTAATTCTTTATCTAATCTTATTAAGCAGAGGTGTTTGCTAGACTCTTTAAAAAGATCACATGATAAAGTATATTTACCCTAAGTCATTATTAAATCACTCTAGTTCATAATGTTGTGCTTTTGTGCTTTTTTCTTATGTCTATATACTTTTTATAAATATATATATATATATATATATATATATATATATATATATATATATATATATATATATATATTAGGATTATGAAAGCACCCAGTTCAATGCTTATTAAAGAGATGATAATGTCAAAATTAACCCCTTAAAACATGTGGACGTAGGTACAATGTCACAGAGTACTTTGCTCAGTGTACCCTGTTGACATAGTAGATATGTCCAACCTTCTGGATAATGCTGCGGTCCTCAATGTCAAGACTGCAGTCAGTGGCAGAAGGCATCTGCCTTCATATGGTAAGGAAGAAGTGATTGTTTTTTTCTTTAACATATGAAGGCAGATTGCTGATACAGACAGTCTCTTAATTGGCTTGCAGTAATACCGTGGATGGTGTGGGAAGGAAGGAAGGGTGCAGGTGGCACATCGCAAGAGGAAAAATGTTTGGTGAGGAAGTAGGAAGGATTGGTTCACTATGCTGTGGAAAGGGACTGGGAGGGAAGGGGTTCCCAAATGATGATCGCTTGAAGGAGGAATGCTGGAGGGAGAATCACTAAACTACAATAAACATTTTTTTTATTAATAAATACAATGTAATAAAGAATTAATTTTTTTTTAACTAGAACTAAAATGGCAGCTTCTAGTGAGAGGGTGTGGGTTAGAGAGCTGTTTGGGAAGGATCAGTAAAAAAATATTAATAAAATAAATGCCCTAAAACTGCATACTGGCAGATTGGCTGAAAATACCTAAGATGTTGGTGACCAGTGGGGTGTGAGGGTGGGAAGAGAGCTGTTTGAAGAAGATATGGATCAGGGGGGTGGGAGGTGTCAGATGGGAGGGTATTCTCTACGCTAAAATTATCAATACAAGCAACCCGATTAACTCCTTCACAGCCGAAAATGTTAGTGTGTGGTGTGTAACTGCAATAGTGGCCTTCTAATTGCCAAAAAAGAATGGCAAAGCTATTTCTGAAGAGAAGCTTTTACAACCATTTGTTGATTGCACACTCAGTAAGTAAATAATTTCAGTGAGAAACCTAAAAGTTTGTGAAAAAGTTAACTATTTTTTTAATATGATCGCATTTGGCAGTGAAACAGTGGCATGAAATATATCAAAATGGGCCTAGATCAATACCTTGGTTTGTCTACTAAAAAATATTAAGTTCTATTTCTATTTAAATGGAGTGATAGCAAAAATGCTCTAAATTATTCAGTACTTTGGGTAAGTTTTTCTCAACAACTCCCGTTTCTAAAGAAGTTAAATATTCATGATTCAGCTAAAGAATACAATTTAAAAAAAATCCAGTTTACTTCTATTATAAAATTTGCTTTGTTTTTTTGTATGTTGAAGAGTATGTTGGCTGATAGGAGAAGGCACTTGTCTTTAGCATTCTATGGCAGTAGTTTGCTATGTATAAAATAGCTACAAACATTGCACACACTGCCTCAGATGTCTAAAGACAAATGCACACTCATGAGCTCATCTGGGATTATTCTTTAATAAAGGATACTAAGAGAACTAAGCAAAATTGATAATAGAAGTAAAATGGAAAATTGTCTAAAATGTCATGCTTTATCTAATCCATTTAAGTTTAATTTTGATGTTACCATCCCTGGTGATTCAGGTCCACACATAATTCAGCCAAGATCAGGCTGGCCTGGATTATAGTTAAAGCAACAGTTAAAGGGACAGTCTACACCTTGGTCATCTTAAAGTCTTACTTTAGATTAAGCTGCAAATAGCCTCCTGCACTTTTCTATACCATGCAGAAGGAATGGTAAAAAAGTTATTTTAAAATGAAAATTGTTTTTGGCTACTTTGAAATGGCTGCCAAGCTCAGCCCACTGATGACATCATGATCTGGGCTGCATATGGCATCCAATCACAAAAGGCTCACTAGTTGTATTCAACAGACTGTTAAAGCTATTCAGCAGTGTCTAGATGCAGCCCAGACCATGATGTCATCAGTGGGCAGAGCTTGGCAGCCATTTCAAACTGGCCAGAAACACTATTCATTTTAAAATAACTTTTTTTTACTGTTCCTGCTGCATGATATAGAAAGGGTGCAGGAACATATCTGCAGTTTAATCTAAGGTAAGACTTTAAGATGACTAAGGTGTAGACTGTCCCTTTAATACCTTGAGATTTTAATATAACATTTTTTAGTTATACATAGCATTTTCACAACATACTTTCATTATTTATTTTGCTCCTTTTAATGTAATTTAAATTTTAAAAGTGTCTGAGCTGAAAAGGCATACTACAGACTTATCAAGGCTAACCCTATTACATACATTTTTCTAATTGGCTTTTACAGATAACCAATGCAAAGCAATGTTTCTATACAAGCAATAGGCCATGGCTAGTCTTGTCAGCTGTGGATTCAAGCCCAGATTGGATCCTCCAAATGAGGCAAGTGGTGGGTGGAATTTGGCTATTGAAAAACAATTGTAGTAAAGACGTTTATGTTTATGTTACTCTATAACAAGACAACACCAGTGCCGTGATTACAAGGTCTTTACAGTGCATTTATAACTGAATTCCGATCTGAAACGATGGCGATAAGTAGTTTATCTCACACATAGTTATAGAAAGCTGTAGTTTAGTAAGGCCAGGTTAACACAGCCTGAGCACATAACCAGTCAATCTTAATTTCAAGGGACAGTACACTGTAAAATTGTTTTTATATTAATGTATTTTCAATGACTTGTTATACCAGCTGCAGATTATAAAATATATAAGAAATTGCATTTTCAGGTTTATTTGTGTATAAAGGGTTGTGCTTCAGGTAATATCAGATCTCATTATGTTATCACTTTGTGTACACATACTTGCTTCCTTATCTTATATTTGTCTGGAAAACCAAAGCTCAATATACAGAGAGAACAATGGAAAATTACACTGAGAGTGTAATTTTTTCTGTTAGCTGTGTTTACTTAGGCTTATCAATAGACTCTGGTATAGAAGCTTTCAGTATAGGTGGGATACCACAGGCTAAATCAGCTATTTCAAATGATGAAATAATGGTAAAGGAGCTACTTGTAAACAATTTAATATACTCCAGGAAGTAAAATGGATAATTGGGATAAATTTAAAGGGGAGATTTTTGGGGGGTGAAATGTCCCTTTAGGTTGTCACTTTCTAAATAAAAGTGAGATATTCTAGGATCCTACCAACCCTTCGCCCTGCTGAATATGATTTAAATTCTTATTTCCAGAGAAATATGTCACTAAAAAATATAAATATTTTAGTGTTTTATTAGTCTTTCATCTGTTAGTGTACAGTGCAATAAAGAGATTAGGTAAGGGCGCCACCTTGTGACATATAAAGCTCAGCTCAACTACATTGCTAGATTTATTGTTATGAAAGTACCAACATACACTATGTGTTCAAAAGTATGTGGACACACCTACTAATTATTGAGTTAAGGTGTTTCAGTTACACCCATTGCTTATTGGTAAATAAATCCAGCACATATCCATGGAATACTTGTACTTGAAGAGCTCAGTGACTGTAAACATGATACTGTCATAGGATGCTGTCATAGGAAGTCACCTTTGCTTGTGAGTTTGTGAAATGTCTGCCCTATTAGATCTGCCCCAGACAAAAGTGCTATTATTGTGATGTGGGAGTGTCTAGGAGCCGTTTTTGTTTTTTGCACAATAAATATGCTATAAGTTAATCAGTTGGTGTGCTGCTGCTTTACAATTCCATCTGGGGACTATACTGACACTGGAGCTCTGTTGCAGTTTTGTACCCTACATTCTGATACACTGGTACTACTGGGCATTTTGACTTTATTAGGAGCAACAACATCCCAGGCTGTAGATCACACAAATTCACATAGTGGGAATAGCGCATGTATTGCATCACTCACTACAAAGGTTAAAACTGCCTCTGGAAGCAACATCAGCACAAGAACTGTGAGTCAGAAGCTTCTTGAAAGTGGTTTTCATGGCTGAGCAGCTGTAATCAAGCCTCACCTCAACATGTGCAATGGCAAGCGTTGGCTGGAGTGCTGTAAAACACTGGACTCTGGGAATGTGTTCTCTGGAGTGATGAATCACAGTTCACTATCTGGCAGTCTGATGAGGGAATCTGGGTGTGGTGGATACCAGGAGAATGCTACCTACTGGAATGTATAGGGCCTACTATAACGTTTAGTGGAGGAGGAAGAATGGTTTGGGGCTGTTATTCACGGTATGGGCAACGCCCTTAAGTTCCAGTAAATACTCATCTTTTTTTTTTTTTTTGTTTGTTTGTTTGTTTTTTTTAAATATAATTTTTATTGCAGTATACAATTACAGAAAAGGAAAAGACAAAAAAAAAAAAAAACACAAAAAGAACAATGTTCATGAAACAGAGTAATACAGAAATCAGGGTAATCTCACAAAAACCATATTAACAATATACAGACTCTTTTGTTTCTTACTCTGTAAGGAACCTAAACCTAAATTAACCATACTTTGCTAAAAAAAAAAAAAAAAAAAAAAAGAAAAAAGGGAATAACTCCCTAACTCTCTACCCCCGTCCTCAAAAAAAATGTTGTCTCCAAAATTCGGGATATCTATCTGAGAGTATTAGTTGTAGAAAGTCCGGTGACTTGCGAAAATATCCTAGAAGCTGTAATTGAACCTCTCTAGGCTGGCCCATGATTACTTTGTCCCATTTTTGTAGATAGTTTTTTAAATTTTTTTCCTCAAATATTAGTGGATCATATTGTTCTATCACCATTTGGTGTTGAATATTTTTTTATTTTTTTTTTATTTTTATTGTACAAAAAAGAAAGAAGACAAATACAAGCAACACACACATAACACACATTTCTCCATGCATGGAGATTACAGCATAAAAAAACAATATATAAGAAGGGACAAAAGCCAAGTAGCCATGACCCTTTCCCGGACAACTCAATAATAATAATAAAAAAATAAAAAAAGTAGTAGTAAGGAAGAATATTCCCTCTCTCCTCTCATCCCCCCGCAACCCCCCACCCCCCCTAATCTAATTTAATGTTGATGATTTGTTCTATATATTGTACGAAGTCGTTTCCCTGAAAGCCCACGAAAACTCTCCACCTTCTACAGAATTTCTCTCCTGAGGGCCCCTCCAATTTTGATTCATATGCTGCTTTGATTGATGAGTCTAATAATGCTTTCCTCACTTCTGGGATAGTGGGTGTCTTACAAGAAATCCAATATTTGAAGAGAAGTGTTCTAATAATTGTTAATGCTATTAGTATAAAATCAACATCTTTATCCCAAGCGGCGTGGGATCTTAAAAAAAGAATAGAGTCTCGTGTTAGCTGGATCTTTTTTTTTACTATATTAGAGAGAAAATATTCTACCTTCATCCAAAATTGATTTACCTTAGGGCATCCCCAGACTAGATGAATCAAGTCAGGGTCATGAAAGTGGCATTTAGAGCAGATATTAAACACATTTTTGTTCCACTTGGCCACTCTCCGAGGAATTAAATAATCTCTGTGTATCACCCTAAATTGAATTTCCCTATAATAAGACGAGGAAAACAACCTCTGTGCAGTCTTCACACTCTTTAAGAGTATTGTTTCAAGATCAGGAGAATCAACCAGTGTTAGCCACTGGGAAGTCAAATCTGCTAGAACCGATGTTTCTTCCAGGGATACCAGAAATTTATAGATAAAGGATAATAATCCCTTCCTAACCTTTACCAGATCAACCAGCGGGTGTTGTTCCCACATCTGGGGATCCAAATTCACTAGTTTAAGGATATAGCCTTTTACTTGAATAAAATAGAATATATGTTTTTTCTGAGCTTCCGGAAAAATCTCTTGAAATCTATCAAATGTGTAAACTTTATTTGACTCAGAGTCATAGAAGTCTTTCACTATAAGTGGTCTTCCTGGTGACCATTTTTTAAAAGTGTCCACCATATTGCCTAAAGGGAAGTGTGTATTGCCAGTTATCGGCAGCCACTTTGAGATATTCTGCCTCATTCCAACCGATTTTGTTAACCTTCTCCAGACTATTATTATATCTCTATACAGAGGGTGTTCCATTAATCTCTTTCCTAATTCTTTATTTGAAGCAAATAGAATATAATTTAAGGAGAGCGGGGTACAGACTTGATTCTCAAGAATCTCATCCGAGTATACAAAGGATCTTGTTAGCCAATCTATAGGGAATCTTAAGATGGCAGCCTGATTATATCTCTCTAGATCGGGTAAAGCGAGCCCGCCTTTAAAATAAGGTTGATATAACTTGGCTAGTTTCAGTCTTGGCTTTCTCCCGCTCCAAAGAAACGCTCTCAGAGCTTGATTAAAGAGACGTAGATCAGTCTTATTTATTAAGAGAGGAAACATCCTCAAAGTGTACAGAATCTTAGGGACAATAAACATCTTATAGAGAGCTATCTTACCTGTCAGTGAAACCGGGAGTGAGACCCATGATTTTAATTTTTCTCTGCTATCCCTCAGTATTGATACAAAATTATCTTTATACCAATCTGCTGTATTAGCAGAGATCTTCAACCCCAGATATTCCAGCGAGTTCGTTTCTATAAACTGAAAGGGTTGTGCTTCCCCTAAATCGTGCTTCAGCCACAAGATTTTGGACTTCAAGAGGTTTGTTTTATACCCTGAGGCTCTACCGTATTGTTCGAGCAGATTAATAATAGCACTAATCTGTTTTCTTGGCTCAGCAACAAATAGCAGAAGGTCATCTGCGAATAGAGCAGTTTTAAATTTTACCTGGTCTATATTTATTCCGATCAACATATTTCTTAATTTGATAGCCAGAGGTTCTATTATAAGATCAAACAATAACGGAGACATCGGGCATCCCTGACGGGTGCCTCTAGTTAGCATAAATGAGTTAGACATAGAGTTATTAATCAACAAAGAGGCCTTAATATCTGAATATACCTTAACGATAAAATCCCTAAAGAGGCCCCTAAATCCAAATCTCTCCAGGACCTGGATCAAGAAGGGCCACTCCACCCTGTCGAAGGCCTTCTCTGCATCCAAGGATAGCAGGAAGGCCTCCGGCAGGACAGTGCAGTCTCCCCCAAACCGCTTGATGACCTGAAGAATTTTCCTTACATTAAATTCAGACGCTCTCCCCATAACGAAGCCTGCCTGGTCCTGATGCACTATCGCTGGTAGCAAAGATTTCAGTCTTTCCGCCAGAAGTTTCATCAGTATCTTGTAATCAAAGCCGAGAAGTGAAATGGGCCTATATGAAGTCATATCCGATGGATCTTTATTGATCTTTGGAATTAAGATTATATTAGCCCTCTGAAAGTTCTCTGAAATTTGTTTATCTGTTCCATAATATGTATTATAAAGATCGGTCAGTACCGGGCCTATCTCTGTTCGCAGGATTTGATAAAATTCGACCGGTAAACAGTCTGGGCCAGGAGCTTTTCCTCTAGCCATTGAATTGATGGTTCTTTGTATTTCCCTCTCTGTTATTGGTCTATTCAGACCCTCACTATCCTCTCCTGTAATTTTTGGGAAATTGATATCTTCCAAAAAATTTATAATGTCCTCTGAGTCCGGACATTGTGAAGTATATAAGTTAGTGTAAAACCTCTGAAATAATTGCAGTATTCGGCCTTGATCTGTATATACTTGATCCTTCTCTCTAATTGCTGCTATTGATTTCCTCCTAGACTGTCTTTTAAACAGAGAGGCCATGTATTTGCCAACTTTTTTTCCATATTTAGCAAATCTAGCACTACTCTTATATGAGAGTACCTGTGCCTCTCCCAGAAGGAACGTCTCTCTTTCTTTCTTTGCCTGGAAGTATTTATCTGTATTCAATTTACAGGGTCTTTCCCTAACCAAGATATATGCCTCCCTCACTTTATCTGAGAGGTCTAAATCTTTCCTCATGTTCTCTTTCTTTACCTTTGCCACATAGTTAGAGATTTCCGCTTTTTGGTGTTGAATATTACCTACCACAGACGCTATAGTAGGGGCATTTTTGTTCTTCCATACTTTTAAAATCAATTGTCTGACTAATAAGATTACAGTATTAATCAGGGATTTATTCTGAGTCTGGTCCTGGACCAGAAAAAAGATAGATAGCGGGCTGAGCAAAACCTTATCGGTCAAAAATCTATTTAACCAGTATTCCACTTGTTTCCATAATTTAATGATTTTTGGACATGTATAAAAAACATGGAATAGGTCAGCCAGAGGAAATTTGCATCTATAACATGCCATCTCTCCTTTCCATTTACCCATTCTGCTGGGGGTTAGGTAGGCTCTATTCAAGAGTTTCAGGTGTGATTCTCTTATTGCCATATTATTAGGGGTAGTGATGCACCGAAATGGAAATTCTGGACCGAAACTGAATCCGAAAATCCGGGATGCACTTGGCTGAAAACCGAAACTGATACCGAAAATGTATTTTTTCAAATTATTTTAAAATTATTTTTTTTAGTTTTTTTTTGCATAATTAGAGCCAATAAAAAAAGCCCACACTTTTATTGAAAGTAACACACTAAAATTGGACAAAAATATCTTAAAACAATAATATGCTAAACAATAATTTTACCAAGAAAAAAAAAAAAACAGGCAAAAAATAATGCCATTTTGACCAAAATCACCAAAATTTTGGTGCATCCCTACTTAAAACAATTATAAATATCAATATACTGCATTATTCTTCATTTAGTTCTATGTAACATAATCATATTTAACAGTTTTTTTTTACCAATTATCCAAATAAAGTATAATCCTAGAAAACTCATTAAATGCAGAACAGTAAGTGAAGTAATAAACTTAAACAGCAGCTCTAGGCTAGTATCAAATTTGAAATATGCTACACAATAATTTTACCGAAACTAACAGGCAAAAAAAACGAAAAACGAAATAGCCAGAAATGCCATTTTCGGCCAAAACTTTCTGCGGCCGAAATTTCGGTGCATCCCTAATTAGAGGAGTTGTTAATCCTATTTAAGCTTAATTGGAAGAGGTCTGAATCTATTTCAGGAATGTCTAATTTCCAAATACATACGAGACTGTCTACCCTTGCCTCTGCCTCCTTAAGTATTAGTAGTCTATAGATAGGTGCAATGGAGTGATCCCCTCTGGAGAATCTTCTAATAATAGTATCCAATGAACCTAATTTCCAGCAGTCTCCTCCCGGATTTTTCTGATTGTAATAAAAGTGTCTAATCTGTAGATATGCAAAGAAAGATCTCCTATCTAAATTAAACTCGTTACTTAAGGATTCAAATGTTCTTATATGATTGGAGACCGGATCTACCATTTGAATCAGATAGTTCAGATTATCTGCTGACCATTTTCTAAATGCCGCGGATGGTAAATACTCATCTTAATGCAACAAGATACAAAGAGATTTTAGACAATTGGGTTCTTCCAGTCGTGTTTTGAGATACAGAGAGAAATTAAATTTATGACTTCCTGCAGCATGGAGAAATTATAACAAGTGACTAAAATGTCAACTTCATTGGAAAATTGAAACATTTACTTGTAGAAATGTGTTGAGTTGAATTAGGGACTGTGTTGAAAAATAAAACTAGATCATGGATTTACATTTTTTGGTTGCAGGGTAATTAAAAATTCTTATTTTAAAGTTTCCAGTCTCAGTAACAGTAAGTACAAATGACTATTTGAACAAACTAACAGCCCCAATAGTTGAATGAAAGAGGCAATAGATCTTAAAAAGACAGTGTACCCTATCCTTAAAGGGACAGTTCACCCAAAAACTTTCTCCCCTTTAAATTATTCCCAATGATCCTTTTTACCTGCTAGAGTGTATTAAATTGGTTGCAAGTAGCTCCTTTACTCATATTTCAGCATTTGAAATAGCTGATTTAGCTTGTGGTTTCCCAACCTATACTGAAAGTTTTGATACTGGCGTATATGCTATTGACAGGCCTTAGTAAACACAGCCAGCAGAAGAGATTACACCCTCAGTGGGGGGCATGATAGTTAAGTAATAAAATGATAATTTTCCATTGTTCTCTCTATGTATTGAGCTTTGGTGTTCCAGACAAATATAAGATAAGGGAGCAAGTCTGTGTACATGAAAGTGATAACATAATGAGATCTGATATTACCTGAAGCTCAACCCATTGTAATAGGCTGTGGTTTCAAAGCACAAAACCAGCTACTTCAGATACACAAATAAACCCGAAAATGCAATTTCTCAAATATTTTATACTCTGCAGTTGGTATAACAAGTCATTTAAAATACATTTATGGAAAAACAATTTTACAGTGTACTGTCCCTTTAACCCCCCTTTATTTGTTCCCAATGATCAGAAGAAAAAACACTCCTAGTGGGGGCTAGGAGAGATAAAATGTTAATGTTCAATTGTTCTCTTTAAGGCCCTGATGAACATAGCATTGTCAGACCCACAAGAAAGTGCTTTTTTGGCCTCACCAGTCTTGCAATCTGTGGGTCCAGTTGTATATTCAAAGAAAGTGGGATGACCCTCTTTGTTCTGACAAGCTGTAATATGTCTCCCATAGGAAATATTAGGGATTGCAGTTTCAGCAAAAAATCTGCAAACATCGCCACTTATCTCCGATCTCGGTTCACAACATAGACTTTGCATTCGCTAAAACAATAAATAGTTTCTGTGTAGTAACACTTCAATACATATTTGTTATGTCTGCAATCTCCTTTATTAATATTGGAAACTTAATGCGGAAAAATCCTTATTTGTTTAAAGTGTTCGCTGCAATGAGCTCCTCAGGAAGCCCACGGCAGAATGCTATTTTGCTGTGAGGTGACATTTCCTCCTCTTAGACCTGTGGGCCAGCTGGCATTATGCCGGATAGCTAGCACGCTATTGGTTAAGATCACCTCACAGCAAAATATCATTCTGCCGTGGGCTGCCTGAGGCGCTCAGCCGGCGAACGCTTTAGACAAATAAAGGAACTTTCAGCATGAAGTATTTTATACTTCATGACTGAATACCCCCTTTATTTGTTCCACTGGTAAATCCTAGCGTTTCACAAATGCTAGGATTTACTATTACTTCAAGTAAAACGGACAGTAAAGTCAAAATGAGTGAATAAGTGAAGACACGTTATACTGAAAATATTCTCTTTAAAATTACATTAAACCCTCTTGCTTTTGTGTAAAATTGTGCTTCTCCCAAGCACCCAAGAAAGGCCAAACAGTGAATTCTTTAACCTGTAAGTGCTGCAAATTAAATAGCTAGTTTAGCCAATTTTAAGGTTATAGATTTTTATTTCTGGACTCTCTGGAGAGTGTGGGACAAAGCACAATTTCTGCACAAAAGCAAGAGGTATTTAATGCTCCTTTAATTTGTTTCCATTTATACATTTTACCTGATAGTGGGGTTGATTACAATAGAAAATATTATCAAATGATTTATATACAAAAATGTCCATAGACTTTAAAGTGACACTAAATACATTTGAATCTAGGGTTGAGACCTCTGCCATGTTTTCCTGGACATTTATGAGTTAGACATCATGCTGCAGGGCGTGTAGAGGGGAACATGAATTGCACCCCTGGAAAGCACTATTCATGTTCCTCCCTGCACAAAGGATAGTGATAGAGCCCAGAGTATATCACATTTTTACAAATGGCTGTGTACGTGTATCCCCCCCCCCATTTAAAATAGATACTGTGTTTCTGTTGAAACTGTTACTTATACCGAAAAATTAAATGCTAAAGTATTGACTATAGAAAAGTTATGTAACAAGAAGCTGCAGCAGAAATCAACCTCTCAGTAGAGTGAAGAGAGATCCCAGCACGTTTGAAATGTTTCTATACCTGCTTTAATTACAACGAACTCATCAGTTGATTGCCTGAATGGCTGCCCTGTACCTTTTGTGAGAAACATATACTGTATAAGGCAAATATGCGCTAATGGAGTTGGGGAGTTTGAGGGGCAGCAGATTTCTCAGTGCTTAGGGGAACACAAAACCTAAATACCTGTGATAACAAACAGTGCAAACAGAGAGAGTAATTAGTATCCAGTAAATAGTGAACAGTGATGCTGCTTCAGAATAGATCACACCATATCGCTCGTTTTATATTTAGAATTTAATTTAAAAAATAAAACATTCAACGTACGTATAAATCGGATCATGGAGCAGCAGCTACTTACACAGTCACACATACAGTTTGTACGTAGCAGGAAATGACAATGTTGGGGCAGTTTCCTGCACAGGGACCACCTCCAGGAAGAGATGTGACTCACAAGCTGTCTGAATGCTGAGGGAAGACAGGGAAGCTGTGCTGTAGAACGTATGTGTATCTGTAGAACGTATGTGTTACTCCTGCAGGACACAACAGCCCGCTTGTATTCATATCTGTCAGAAAGTTCTCTTTCCTGTTACACACAGAGACGTGGTGCTGCTGCTGAATCCCTTTGTTGTGCAGTGAAATAAGCTGATTGTGTTGTGTGCTTCAGAGACTTTCAGGAAAAGCTTCTTAGCGAGGCACAAGGTTAGCTGTAGTCCAGACACCTTTGCAAAATGTAAGCGCTAGATAAGGCTGTTTGACACAAAAGAGCACTTTCCTTTCCAAACAAAAAGCATCGCACATAAATGTTCCCTCTTACATTTCAGTGGTTATTTTGTAGAACGTGAATTCTTGCTAAGCTTTTCTGTGGTAGAATCAATTACAAAGTTGTAAACCAGTGATTCTCAAGTTGGTGGTCTGTAAAATTGTGTTCGCATGATAAGGAATAACATTACTCGCATATACATATATTGATCTCTATAGAGATCAGGTGTGCGCCCTAGTGGAAGTGTATTTGTAGGTTTCAAAATACTGACAACTCACAAGACTGGCGTGTCATGCTCTTTATCTGTCAGTAAATAAATAAGTAAATGTACTTTCCATAAATATATTCTACATAAGAAATTACACAACACAAGTGTCTTGTATGACAAATACATTATAATAATAATAATTTATACACAAGAATATTAGACTTCACTAAACAACAGATGCAAACTAATAATTTCCTAAATTTGTCTCAAGCACCAGTAAATTATTAAATTCCACTAAACAATATAGAAAATATAATTAAGTCTGAGCACACAGTATATTTTATCCAAAAATGTGTTATGATTTTTTTTCTATATGTATGAATTTTTAATCTTTACATTTTTACAGTGATACATGGTGAATATTGCCTCTATGTTTTGAATATTATAATTATTGTTGCTGTTTGTTATTAATTTAAAGGTCATGTAAGTGATTATGTTTATTCTTGCTGAAAACAAGAAGTGTTAAAAGCCACAATTGAAGGCTGAATGATGCCCAGACACTTGCTTTGGAGAGGCATTTGGTCTTATATATAGTATAAACCAATAGCTGTAAAAAAAATATTAAAAATCCCCCATTTTGTGTGTGTTTAGCATTCACTGCCGTTTTTCCAAGAGTGAGTGCCAACTAATTTTGTTGGAATTGTTTGTTTATATTTGTGTTTACTGTTCATCCCAAGTGGATTTTGTTGACCATGTCTTGTTATGTGCACCCATGTTTTTCTGAGAGTTTCCTACGTTTTATGTTTTTACCATTTACTTTTTTTGGGCCATGTTGGACTGCCAGCAAATGATGTATACACACGTTAAATTAGATATACACTAATAGACACAGCAAAGTAACTGAAGAATACTGAGAGCTCATCACATTTTTTTTAAGTGCATGAGTGCTTTTCTGTTTTGAATATAAGCATTTTTGCAGTGCATGTGTACTGTTAAAACACTCTGCTCTCAGAGTCAGAGATAAGTATCACACCAGTGATGATAATAAGCTCTCTGAGCTGAGAGAAGTGAATTTCAATAAGATTTCTATTTTAAACTTAAAGGCAAACTGAACCCAATTTTTTTTTCTTTCACGATTCAGGTAGAGCATGCAATTTTAAGCAATTTTCTAATTTACTACCTATTATCAATTGCAGTCAGTGTTTTCAGGTTAAATACCAGTTGCAGTCAGTGTTTTCAGGTTAAATACCAGTTGCAGTCAGCGTGTGCAGGTTAAATACCAGTTGCAGTCAGCGTGTGCAGGTTAAATACCAGTTGCAGTCAGCGTGTGCAGGTTAAATACCAGTCAGTGTGTGCAGGTTAAATACCAGTTGCAGTCAGCGTGTGCAGGTTAAATACCAGTTGCAGTCAGCGTGTGCAGGTTAAATACCAGTCAGTGTGTGCAGGTTAAATACCAATTGCAGTCAGCGTGTGCAGGTTAAATACCAGTCAGTGTGTGCAGGTTAAATACCAATTGCAGTCAGTGTGTGCAGGTTAAATACCAATTGCAGTCAGTGTGTGCAGGTTAAATACCAGTTGCAGTCAGTGTGTGCAGGTTAAATACCAGTTGCAGGTTAAATACCAGTTGCAGTCAGCGTGTGCAGGTTAAATACCAGTTGCAGTCAGCGTGAGTTATAACTAATTTTGTTGGAATTGTTTGTTTATATTTGTGTTTTCTGGTTTACAGGTTAAATACCAGTTGCAGTCAGTGTGTGCAGGTTAAATACCAGTTGCAGTCAGTGTGTGCAGGTTAAATACCAGTTGCAGTCAGTGTGTGCAGGTTAAATACCAGTTGCAGTCAGTGTGTGCAGGTTAAATACCAGTTGCAGTCAGTTTGTGCAGGTTAAATACTAATTGCACTCAGTGTGTGCAGGTTAAATACCAGTTGCAGTCAGTGTGTGCAGGTTAAATACCAGTTGCAGTCAGTGTGTGCAGGTTAAAGGGACAGTCAACACCAGAATTTTTGTTGTTTAAAAAGAAAGATAATCCCTTTATTACCCATTCCCCAGTTTTGCATATCCACGGTTATAATAATACACGTTTTACCTCTGTTATTATCTTGTATCTAAGCCTCTGCTGACTGCCCCCTTATTTCAGTTCTTTTGACAGACATGCAGTTTAGCCAATCAGTGCTCACTCCTAGGTCACTTTACGTGCATGAGCTCAATGTTATCTATATGAAACATATGAACTAATGACCTCTAGTGGTCAAAATATATTCAGATTAGAGGCAGTCTTCAAGGTCTAAGAAATTAGCATATGAACCTCCTAGGTTTAGCTTTCAACTAAGAATACCAAGAGAACAAATCAAAATTGGTGATAAAAGTAAATTGGGAAGTTGTTTAAAATTGCATGCCCTGTTTAAATCATGAAAGTTTTTTTTGGACTTGACTGTCCCTTTAAATACCAGTTGCAGTCAGCGTGTGCAGGTTAAATACCAGTTGCAGTCAGCGTGTGCAGGTTAAATACCAGTTGCAGTCAGCGTGTGCAGGTTAAATACCAGTTGCAGTCAGCGTGTGCAGGTTAAATACCAGTTGCAGTCAGCGTGTGCAGGTTAAATACCAGTTGCAGTCAGCGTGTGCAGGTTAAATACCAGTTGCAGTCAGCGTGTGCAGGTTAAATACCAGTTGCAGTCAGCGTGAGCAGGTTAAATACCAGTTGCAGTCAGCGTGAGCAGGTTAAATACCAGTTGCAGTCAGCGTGAGCAGGTTAAATACCAGTTGCAGTCAGCGTGAGCAGGTTAAATACCAGTTGCAGTCAGCGTGAGCAGGTTAAATACCAGCTGCAGTCAGCGTGAGCAGGTTAAATACCAGTTGCAGTCAGTGTGAGCAGGTTAAATACCAGTTGCAGTCAGTGTGTGCAGGTTAAAACAACAAGTTTTTGGAGTTACAGTAAAAACAAAAACAACTGTATAAAATCTATTTTCTGATGTGTTTTTTTCTAGAGTTTAATGCCAAATGTCCTGGAATGGCTGAAAACAGAGGAGAGTTTGTGCAAGCGCAGTTAGATGATGCAACGTTTATTGAAGGAATCAGCAATCAAGTGATTGTAGCAGTTGTTCTCAGCTTAGCCTTCATTGGTACCCTAATATTTTTACTCTTGAGGTAGGTCAGCAATATGCAATTTATCTTTACACAACAGTCACAGTCGCTTGTTGTAATTTGACCTTTTATCCGTCCTGGTTGGAATCTTTTGTCCACCCCTCTGGAGTCTGCAGTTGTTGGTGATGGGTTAGCAAAGACAACAGTAAGGTGACATCCTGCCAAATTCAGTTCTTAAAGACTTGTGATCACATCTTTCTGAGCTGGTATAGGAAACTATAGTACAAAACTTTTACAGTAGTCCACTATACACCCCTAAAATTAATGGTATTCTCTGCTTGGGCATATGGTGGATCTTACTACGCCTGTTTCCACACTCCAGTCCATACCACTTGTGCAGGGTAGGTGTTTTTCCTTATTTAAGTAGTTGTTTTATAATAAACTTTATTTTATTATTATTATCATCATTAGGTATTTGTAGAGCGCCAACAGATTCCGCAGCGCTATAAACATAGGCGGTATACAAGGTAACATTTATAGGGGGGTCAAATGGGTAGAGGTCCCTGCCGAGAGTTGCACTGTTGTAATCGGCTCTTATGCCGGTGATCTACAAACAGCTAGGCTCATAGGCTTACATGCTAAGGGGTTTAAGGGGATAGCAGCAGAGTTAGGAAAGGTTAGTGTAGATTGTATGCATCCCTGAATAGTATAGTTTTTAGGGAGCGCTTGAAGCTTTCAAAACTAGGGGAGAGTCTTGTGGAGCGAGGCAGAGAGATCCACAAGATGTGAGCCAGTCAGGAGAAGTCTTGTAAACGGGAATGGGAGAAGGTAGCAAGAGAGGAGGAGATCGTGGGCAGAGCGAAGGGGTCAGGAGGAAGAGTATCTGGATACAAGGTCTGAGATGTAGGGGGGAGCAGTGCAGTTGAGGGCTTTGTATGTCAGAGTGAAAATGTTGTCTTTAATCCTAGTGGCAAGAGGAAGCCATTGAAGGGATTGACAGAGAGGTGCAGCAGATGAAGAGCGACGTGTAAGGAAGATGAGCTGGGCAGAGGCATTCATTATGGATTGTAAAGGTGCTAGGCGGCAGCTAGGGAGACCAGAGAGGATGGAGTTGCAGTAATCGAGGCGGGAAAGGATGAGATAGGGGATTAGAATCTTAGTTGTGTCTTGTGAAAGGAAATGTCTAATTTTAGAGATGTTTTTAAGATGGAAGTGGCAGGATTTAGCCAAGGACTGAATGTGAGGAGTGAAAGAAAGATCTGAGTCAAGTGTGACTCCAAGACATCGAGCATGTGGGGTAGGGGTTATGATGGCATTATCGACAGTTATAGAGAAGTTGGGGGTGGAGATTTTTGAAGAAGGGGGAAATAAGGAGCTCAGTTTTGGAGAGATTTAGCTTAAGGTAGTGAGAGGACATCCAAGATGAGATATGAGACAGACAGTTAGTGACACAGGTTTGCAAGGAAGAAGATAGGTCTGGTGCAGAGAGGTAGATTTGGGTGTCATCTGCATACAAATGGTATTGAAACCCATGGAATTTTATTAAGGAACCTAAAGATGTGTAGATTGAGAAGAGATGGCGACCAAGGACAGAGCCTTGTGGTACCCCAACAGAAATTAGTAACGGGGCAGAGGATGCCCCAGAGAAGACTACATTAAAGGTACGGTTAGACAGATAGGAAGAGAACAATGAGAGAGCTGTGTCATAAATGCAAAAGGATTGGAGGGGTTGGAGCAAAAGAGGGTGGTCGACAGTATCAAAGGCTACAGACAGATCAAGGAGGATAAGCAGAGAGACGTGGCCTTTGGATTTTGATGAGTTTCGTTGGTAACCTTAAAAATGCTGTCTTAGTGGAGTGATGGGGATGAAATCCAAATTGCAGTGGGGAAGAAGAGAGTTTAGTTTAAGGAAATGGGATAGACATGCATATACTAGCTTTTCGAGAAGCTTCGAGGCAAGAGGGAGTAGGGAAATAGGGCGCTAGCTGGATGGGGAGGTTGGGTTGAGAGAAGGTTTTTTGAGGATAGGTGTTACCAGTGCGTGTTTAAGAGATGAGGGAAATATACCAGTGCTGAGGGAGAGGCTGAAGATGTGTGTGAGTATAGGGGTAAGGGTAGGGTAGTAGGAGAGAGCGGGGAGTAGCTGTGAGGGAATGGGCAAATCGGGTGTGTTTCAAATGAAGAAAATGTGAGGGAAGAGAAGGGCTGTATTTGTTGAAAGGTGCAACAAAAGGAAAGTAAAATACCAACACCACCTCCTTGTCTGTTATCAGACCATGGAGTGTGGCTGAAGTGAAGACCCACATGTGACAGTGCAGCGGCAGAAGCTGTGTCTAAAGGAGAGAGCCAGGTTTCTGTGAGAGCCAGAAGATTAAGAGAGTGGGAGATAAAGAGGTCATGGATAGAAGTGAGCTTGTTGCAAACAGAGCGAGAGTTCCAGAGTGCACAAGTCAAGGGGGAGGTGTCTTTAGATGCAAGAGGAATGAGAATAAGGTTACAAGAGTTTTGCTTTTGAAGTCTATTGAAAGGCACACATGGGTGTGCAAGGCTAGGAAGTTGTGGGGGACCAGGATTAGGAGAGATGTCACCAGCAGCTAGTATGAGCAAGAGGGAGAGTGACATGAGATGCAGATTTGCAGTAATGAGACTGTTTTTGGGATGAGGTGCAAAGGAGAGAGAGAGTCTTTAGGAATGTGTGAAGTTCATGAATACAAAAGTAAGGTGAGGTTAAGAGAGATGGGCTAATGAGCAGTGCAGGTGGTAAGGGGGAAGGAGTAATTGAGTAAAGTAGTTTGTTGTAGAGATAAAAGGTGGCAAAAAGGAATATAAAGATATTGAGCATTTTTACAAAATAGTCAAGCTGTGGATAAAACACAGAATTACAACAGAACTTGCCTTGTCCGGTGTTCAATTCTTGTATAATTCTTTTACTAATACTTAGTGTCTCACTTATAAATGTTCACTTAAGAGATGTGAACAGATGATGTTACAATACTGCAATGCTTTCCATATAGTAGTGTTACATTTATAGGCCTTAGCATTCAGCTGATTGCAATAAATTAGATAATGACATGATCAAAGACAGTCAAAAGGCCAATTGGGAAAATTTGATTCAGGGTGAGATAAGTTGAGAAAACAGACAATATAATTTGGAGGAGGCTGGGGTTATACAATTAGTGAAATTATAAATTTAGGAAGTATCACAAGTATTGACAAGGTTTGAACATCACATAGATAAAGACAAGATATAAGCAGAGTAAATGCATAACATTTCACATACTATAGACACGTACCAAAAGAGAGACTTAAAGGGACATGAAACACAATTTTTCTCTCTCATGATTCAGATAGAAAATACAATTTTAAACAACTTTCTAATTTACTTCTATTATCTAATTTGTTTAATTCTCTTGGTATCATTTGTTGAAGAAGCAGCAATGCACTAATGGTTTCTAACTAAATTCATGGGTGAGCCAATCACAATCGATATATATATTCAGCCACCAATCAACAGCTAGAACCTAGATTCTCTGCTGCTCCTAAGCTTCCCTAGCTAAACCTTTCAGCAAAGGATAACAAGATAAGGATGCAAATTAAATAATAGAAGTAAATTGAAAAGTTGTTTAAAATTGTATTCTCTATCTAAATCATGAAATATTTGTTTTGGGTTTCATGTCCCTTTAAGAGTAAAATTCACACAGAAAACAAGAACAAAGAGAACAAATACAAAAATTGATAAAAGGAGTAAATTAGAAAGTTGCTTAAAATCGCATGCTCTATCTGAATTATGAAAGTTTGATTTTGACTAGACTATTCCTTTAATGCCCCTTTAATTGTAACATGACTGCCAGTTCTTGATCCTTTTAAAATGATGTATCTTGCTAGATTAAACACATTTTAGTTCCCATCATCTGTATATGTTCCTTCATGGTATACTATAATGTATTGTAATGCTTTATTTGTTATTATTTATAAGCATTGTGCTAAATTTAAATAGGACTGAACAGCAGAACATTCACCCGGAGAATCAAGAACGGGTGAGAGCAGTTCGCGAGCAGCTACAAAATGAACAAGTAAGCAATTTATTTTGACTATAGAGCTTTCTTTTTCACCTATGTAAATCAGGATTAGTCTGTATATTGGGGTAGTCACAATTACTAGCCCTCCAGAAACTATTTAAGCAATAAGGAAGAAACTTTATATGTGGACAAAAGTAGAACATTACAAAAAGTTAGGAACTAAGAATGAAACCCCACCCCCTTCCTTTACGTATCACAGTAGCTCTCTGCCAACTACGTGAGAGTAAAACTGTCTATCCAAGGAACTCTAAGCACATTACAAGGGCGTACAAGGGCAGCACACTGTAGACCAGGAAATTGGTGAAATAATTCACATTATGTCTGGTGTGGCCTGGGACATCTCCGCACTTGGAGAAAAAAACTCACTGCAGAGCTGAACTCCTGTCACCATTCTATCTTAGCCAGAGAGTAGCGGGGATTATGTATCTCAGATCGGTTAGGTTAGTGTTTCCCAGTTCCAGTCCTCAAGTACGCCTAACAGGCCAGATTTTCATGAAATAATCAGCTGATCCATAACCATGGTTACTAACCTGCTCTCACCCCTCTGCTGATAATTTAATCAGTGCTCTAGTTCATACATCATCAGAATCTGGCCTGTTAGGGTTAATTGAGGACTTGAGTTAAGAAAACACTAGGTTAGAGAACCCTCTCAATCTTCTTGCTTCATAAAACACTGCAACACTTCAAAGTTCCACCTTCTCCTTTAACTGAGGCTGGGTGAGGAGGAGCGAAACACTGGAATTGTTTTTGCCTCCTCCTGCTGGGCTTGTCTTTGTATCCCGCAAGTGATGGGTCGTGGACTCTCACCATCTTAAAGGGACAGTAATCACCTTTTAAGGACAAGACGTTTTTGGTGTTTTGTTACAGAATATCAGCCAAGTCTAAATGTTATTTCATTAAATGAACATATTGTTTACTGCAATTTTGTTCAATAGCCAAACTCCACCCACCCCTTGCCTCATTTGGAGGATGCAATCTGGGCTTTAGTCTGCAGGCAACAAGTCTAGCCATGCTATTGTGTTAATATTGTTTTTCATTTTGCTTTCTGTTAAAGCAAAGGGACAGGTATGTAGCATGGTTAGCCATGAGAAGTCAGTTTTTCCAGCTCTGAGAAATAGAAAATCCACAATTTTCAGAGCTTAATTGCATGAAAAGAGTGAACAATAAAAACATATCCCAAAGGTGTTTTATTATGCATAACTAAACGCTTTATATTTAAATCTCAAGGTCTTTACTATACCTTTAAGGAAGAAATATATTATTTTTCAATGAAAAAAGATTTTGTTAACACTGTTTAAATCGATTATAAAACTGGAATTTTTTTTTTGTCCTACCCAGAAACATCCATTTAAAAACATGCATTGTAAAATAAACAAAGAAAAAAATACCTATATCTTGAACTTCATATTTTTCCTTTTCTAAAATAAGCGTCTAGACAACAAAAATGCAGATATATAAAGTGTGCCCTTCTGATGGCTTTTTGTATTAGAAATTATTTTAAAGGGACATTAAACACTGAATAAATGCTAGATAGAATGAAGCATTAAAAAAAAAAGATTAGTCTGATAATAACATATAGATTATTTTTTTAAAGTTTAAATATTGACAAAATAAGTGTAAAGCTTTAGTGTCTATAAAGCAAAGGGAGCTGCCATGTTGTAACTTAGGTTTCCTTCTCTGCTGAGGCCAATTAGAGACAGTTATAAATAGGTCACTAGAGTGTGCAGCCAATGGCTGTGTGGGATATAACAATGTTCTGCACATCCACTTCTAACAGGAACTGAACAGCACATGATTGACAGAATGAAATTATGGAAAAAGGGGACAAAATAAATAATGGAAGTCTATTGCAAAGTTGTTTTTTTTATATATACAGTTTATATTACCATCTCAAAGTGTTTAATGTCCCTTAAATGCTGTGCCACTACTGTCTGTCACTGCAACTTGGTGCACTCACAGCACCCTTGATGTCACTGGAAACAGAGCACCTTCATTGTCACTACACATACAGCACCTTCATTATAACTACACTCTCACTGCAGATATAGCACCTCGTGTAAATTCTGAATATAATTGTATGATATAATATATTCTTTATTGGGGAGAATCATTTTGGAATTCCTTCTAATTTTTGATTGGGAACTTTAGCTTTAAACCTTTAAATTACTCACTCTTTTTTGTCTTTTGTGTCTGCAGGAAACACCAGTGCCACCGAGGCACCAGTTCTACTCAGATATGTCTTGTCCAGTCTGTTTACAACAAGCCACATTTCCAGTTGAAACAAACTGTGGCCACCTTTTTTGTGGTAAACCTATTTCTAACTTTATCATTTATATGTTGAAATATGTCCTTTTTTAAAATACCCATGTATTTAAAATGGTTTAAAAACAAGGCATCCCTTATTTGACTAGAATTGTAATACTACTTATATTATGTTCCCAAGAGTCACAAGTAACCATACTAAGAAAAGCTCTTTTTTTGGTTACAAAACTTTTGTTTTATGACATTTCATGAAATTAAAGAGACCTTAAACACAATTATTTAATGATTTAGATAGAGCATGCAATTTTAAGCAACTTTCTAATTTACTCATATTATCAATGTTTCTTTGTTCCCATGCTATCTTTATTTAAAAATCAGGAATGTAAAGCTTAAGAGCCGTCCCATTTTTGGTTGAGAACCTGGGTTATGCTTGCTTATTGGTTTGCTAAATGTAGCCACCAATAAGCAAGCCCTATCCAGGGTGCTGGACCTAAAATGGGCTGGCTCCTAAGCTTTAAATTCCTTCTTTTTAAATAAAAATAGCAAGAGAACGAAGAAAATTTGATAGTAGGAGTAAATTAGAAAGTTGCTTAACCCCTTAAGGACATACGTCGTACAGGGTACGTCTTGCACAAACTGGTCTTTAAAGACCAGCGACGTACCCTGTACGACGTTGGGGTTGAAAGCGGCTGGAAGCGATCCTGATCGCTTCCAGCCGCTTTCCGGTTATTGCAGTGATGCCTCCATGTCGAGGCATCACTGCAATAACATTTTCCCCCATCCGATGCAGAGAGAGCCACTCTGTGGCCCTCTCTGCACCGGACATCGATGTCCGCAATCGCTGGTGGGTGGGAGCCGACGTGGGAGGTGGGTGGGCGGCCATCGATGGCTTGCTGAGTACAGAGGTGGACGGGATCGTGGGCGGGGTAGCTGGGGGCCGCGCATGGACGCGCTCATGTGCACGAGGAAGGCGGGCGGGCGGGAACCATTACACTATGGAACGGTTTGTGTAATTTTAGAGGGAGAGAGGGGAAATAAAAATTGTATTATAAATAATCAAAGTGATCTGGAAGGGGGTGGGGGTTTAGTCCTTGGGGGGGAAGCTACATTACAGAAAAGTGGGGAGAAAAATAAACAATTTTTTTTTTGTAAAGATGGCTCCCAATAATGTAGAGGGGGAGGGAGAAAAAAAAAAAATAGAAAAAAAGATACCTTTTATTTTAGTACTGGCAGACTTTCTGCCAGTACTTAAAGGGACATTAAACCCATTTTTTTTCTTTCATGATTCAGATAGAGAATACCATTTTAAACAACTTTCTAATTTACTTCTATTATCTAATTTGCTTCATTCTCTTGATATTCTTTCATAAAAAGCATATCTAGATAGGCTCAGTAGCTTCTGATTGGTGGCTGCACATAGATGTCTCGTGTGATTGGCTCACCAATGTGCATTGCTATTTCTTTAACAAAGGATATCTAAAGATTGCAGCAAATTAGATAATGGAAGTGAATTGGAATGTTGTTTAAAATTGTATTCTCTATCTGAATCATGAAAGAAAAATTTGGGCTTTAGTGGCCCTTTAAGATGGCGAGGACAATTGTGGGGTGGGGGAGGGAAGAGAGCTGTTTGGGAGAGATCAGGGGGTCTGATGTGTCAGGTGGGAGGCTGATCTCAACACTAAAGCTAAAATTAACCCTGCAAGCTCCCTACAAGATCCCAAATTAACCCCTTCACTGCTAGACATAATACATGTGTGATGTGCAGCGGCATTTAGTAGCCTTCTAATTACCAAGAAGCATCGCCAAAGCCATATATGTCTGCTATTTCTGAACAAAGGGGATCCCAGAGAAGCATTTACAACCATTTGTGCCATAATTGCACAAGCTGTTTGTAAATAATTTCAGTGAGAAACCTAAAATTGCGAGAAAAATTAAGTTTTTTTTTAATTTGATCGCATTTGGCGGTGAAATGGTGGCATTAAATATACCAAAATGGGCCTAGATCAATACTTTGGGTTGTCTACTACACTACACTAAAGCTAAAATTAACTCTACAAGCTCCCTACATGCTCCCTAATTAACCCCTTCACTGCTGGGCATAAAACACGTGTGGTGCGCAGTGGCATTTAGCAGACTCTAATTACCAAAAAGCAACGCCAAAGCCATATAAGTCTGCTATTTCTGAACAAAGGGGATCCCAGAGAAGCATTTACAACCATTTATGCCATAATTGCATAAGTTGTTTGTAAATAATTTCTGTGAGAAACCTAAAGTTTGTGAAAAAGTGAACAATATTTTTTATTTGATCGCATTTGGCAGGGAAATTGTGGCATGAAATATACCAAAATGGGCCTAGATCAATACTTTGGGATGTCTTCTAAAAAAAAATATATACATGTCAAGGGATATTCAGGTATTCCTGACAGATATCGGGGTTCCAATGTAACTAGCGCTCATTTTGAAAAAAAAAAAGTGGTTTTGAAATAGCAAAGTGCTTCTTGTATTTATTGCCCTATAACTTGCAAAGAACATGTTAACATTGGGTATTTCTAAACTCAGGACAAAATTTAGAAACTATTTAGCATGGTTGTTTTTTGGTGGTTGTAGAAGTGTAACAGATTTTGGGGGTCAAAGTTATAAAAAGTGTGTTTTTTTCCAATTTTTCCTCATATTTTATAATATTTTTAATAATAAATTATAAGATATGATGAAAATAATGGTATCTTTAGAAAGTCCATTTAGTGGTGAGAAAAACGGTATATAATATGTGTGGGTACAGTAAATGAGTAAGAGGAAAATTACAGCTAAACACAAACACTGCAGAAATGTAAAAATAGCCCTGGTCCTTAAGGGAAAGAAATTGAAAAATGGCCTTGGTCCTTAAGGGGTTAAAATTGCATGCTCTATCTAAATCATTAAAGAAAAATAGTTGCAAGCCTTAGGAACACATTTTTAAAGGGAAAGTAAACACCTTGTGATTACAAGAGACTATATACTGTGATATGTAGCAGGGTTAGCACTAATAAGTCTGCAGTATGCTTTTTACTTCTAAAAATTAGAAAAGCCACAATTTTCAGAGCTACATTATATAATATGGGGAACATAAATAATGAAAGTATATTGCAAAGTTGTTTACTATGCATAACTAAACATTTTATAATGTAATCTCAAGTTGTTTACTGTTCCTTTAATTATTATTGAGATAACAAAACACACAACAGTAACAATAATGCACTTATACTAAAATATTAAAATAATAATGTATTTTATAAGTCAAAATGTTTTTTTTCTATTGAATAGATTCTGAAATATATGACTTTGTCAGGGATATGTGGTTGTTAATAAACATCTGTTTACACTGTATTCTGTTAAACAATGCTGTTTGTGTTTCTACAGGCCCCTGTATTATTGCATACTGGAGATATGGTACATGGCTCGGTGCGATAAGTTGTCCTATTTGCCGTCAAACTGTAAGGAATTTTGTTATATTTTATCTAATAAAGTCCTCTGTGATAGCTAATGGATATTTTTTACTATACAAAAACACTGTCTCTGTAGTTTTTTGGTCAAATATGTATAAGATTTGATAATTCCTTTCTTGTATCCTGATATACCACACATTCCTATAGATTCCTGTTTAGCCTACGGAGTACTCCAGGATTGGTTATCACAATTGTATCCTTCCTGATAGTGTTATAGTTTTAAAGCCATGACATCTGTGAGGACTGGATACGTTAAAGGGACATTAAACTGCTGGGTACAACTGCAGTAGAATGGTTACTACTCACCATGCTATTGCATTTCCTCCTGTACCTGCAGATTTCTTTAAAGCGTTCTCTTATTTTAACTCATTACAGAATCCAGCTGCTAAAGCGCTGCCATCTTGCAACCGGGCACCGCCATCTTGTAACTCACATATTGTAGCATCATGTGACAGAAGCAGAGCACTTTCACAGATCTGTGGTGTTACCGGCTTTTTGTTTGCTATATCTTACACTTCGACTACTCAATGCAATAGAATGGCATAATTAACAAGTGCATTATAAAAAGACAATAATGTAACACCTACTCTGAATGTCAAGTAAGCATTTTTTTTCTGACAAATTTATTATTTCTCTCATTTTCCGCCCCCTGTATCATGTGACAGACATCAGCCAATCACAGGCTAATATACGTATACCCTGTGAGCTTTTGTACATGCTCAGTATGATTTTGTCCCTCAGAAAGTGTGAATATAAAAAGAATGTACCAAATTTTATGATGGAAATAAATTGGAAAGTGTCTTGAAACTGCTGCTCTATCTGAATCATAAAAGTTTATTTTGACTTGAGTGTCCCTTTTAGTTTAGCTCACATAATAGAGAGCAGAAGTGTTACATTTTTGCAGTGTTTTTGCCCAGTTTAAAGATATGACAAATATAAGATGACAAGATGGCGACGCCCAGTGTGAAGATGCAGAGCTTCATTAACTAATACTTGTAAGTGGTTCAAATAAGAGAACAACTTTGAAGACAGCTGCAGGCAGATGAGGAAAAACAATAGCATAATGATAGTAACAATGTTACTGTAGTTGTAGCTGTGGTGGGTTTAACTTTGGTTGGTAATGCCTCTCTAACTCAGATATTGCCTTAGATGTCCTGTTTTATGTTTTAAAGGGCCATAATACCCAAATGTTTAAACACTTGAAAGTGATGCAGTATAGCTGTAAAAAGCTGACTAGAAAATATCACCTGAACATCTCTGTGTAAAAAAGAAAGATATTTTACCTCAAAAGTTTCTCAGTAGCCACATCCCATTGTAAAGGACTTTTAAGCAACAAATCAGTATGTCTGTCCCGGAACAGCAGAAGGAGCAAGCTTACGTGCACTCTCATCTTATTTTTCTATTAAAGGAACATAATACTCGTGCTAAATCACTCGAAACTGATGTAGTATAACTGTAAAAAGCTGACAGGAAATGTCACCTGAACATCTCTATGTAAAAAAGGAAGATATTTTACCTCACAATTTCCTCAGCAGAGTAGGTTCTGTGTAAAAGAATATACTTCAGCTATTCCTCAGCTGCAGACAAAAAAAAATTAAAATGAAGAAATGAACAGCAGCCAATCAGCATCAGCAGTGCTGAGGTCCTTATCTCTCTTTTACTGTGATCTCATGAGATTTCACTTAACTCTCATGAGATTTCATAGTAAACTTCCTTAAACTGAATAGGGAAATAAGATGAGTGTGCACCTAAGCTCACTCCCTTAGCTGTCCCGGGACAGACATACTGATTTGCTGTATGAAGTCCTTTACAATGGGATGTGGCTACTGAGGAACTTTTGAGGTAAAATATCTTTCTTTTTTTACAGAGAGATGTTCAGGTGATATTTTCTAGTCAGCTTTTTACAGCTATGCTGCATCAATTTCAAGTGTTTCAACATTTGGGTATCATGGCCCTTTAAGTTTAAAGGGACACTAAACCAAATTTTTCTCTTTCATGATTCAGGTAAAGGATACAATTTTAAACAACATTCCAATTTACTTATTTTATCTAATATGTTTCATTCTTTAGATATCTTTTGTTAAAGAAATAGTAATGCACATGTGTGAGCCAATCGCACGAGGCATCTATGTGCAGGCACCAATCAGCAGCTACTGAGCCTATCTAGATAGGCTTTTCAGCAAAGGATATCAAGTGAATGAAGCAAATTAGATAATAGATGTAAATTAGACAGTTGTTTAAAATTGCATGCTCTTTCAAAATCATAAAAAATTGGGTTTCATGTCCCTTTAAGGAAGTAACAATGAAATCTCATGAGAGTTAAGTGAAATCTCGTGAGATCACAGTAAAAGAGTTCATGACCTGCAGCTAAGCAGCAGTTGAGTATAACTTTTTACATAGAACTTACTCTGCTGAGCTGAGGAGATTGTGAGGTAAAATATCTTCCTTTTTTACATAGAGATGCTCAGGTGATATTTTCCCGTTAGCTTTTTACAGTTATACTGCATCAGTTTCAAGTGATTTAGCATATGAGTATTATGTCCCTTTAATCAAGTGTTTAGGTTCAACATTCTACACTAGATTACAAATGATTATTTATGATATGTGTCGTATTATATATTGCACAAAAAATATTTGTTCTTTTCTTTCATTTTTCAAGCATTGATGCAATGTTATTCTTTGAAAGTAAAATAAATGTCAAAATTTAAGGGACATGAAACCCAACGTTTTTCTTTCATGATTCAGATAGAGAATACCATTTTAAACAACTTTCCAGTTACGTCTATTATCTCGTTTACTTCATTCTCTTGATATCCTTTGTTGAAAAGCATATCTAAATAGGCTCAATAGCTGCTGATTGGTGGCTGCAAATAGGTGCCTCTTGTTATTGGCTCACCCATGTGTATTGCTATTTCTCCAACAAAGGATACAAAAAGAATGAAGCAAAATAGATAATTGAAGTAAATAGGAATGTTGTTTATAATTGTATTTTCTATCCGAATCATGAAATAAAAATTCTGGTTTTCATGTCCCTTTTAAAGTTTCATGACTCAGATAGATCATGCAGTCTTCAATTGACATTAAACAATTTGAGATGGTAATATAAAATAATAAACTGTATATATATTTTGTCCCCTTTTCCTGTAATTCCATTATGAAAATATGAGCATTTCAGTTCCTGTTAGAAATGGAAGTGCAGAACACTGATATATTCCTCACAGCCATTGGCTGCACACTCTAGTGACCTATTTATAACTGTGTCTACAGCAGAGAAGGTAACCGAAGTTACAACATGGCAGCTCCCATTGTTTTATAGACACTAAAATGTTACACTTATTTTCTCAATATTAAACCGCCAATGAAACTTTAAAAAATACATCTACATTTTGTTCTCAGACTAATCTTTTCTTAAAATGCTACATACTATCTAGCGTTTATTTAGTGTTTAATGTCCCTTTAAACAACCTTCCCATTTACATCTATTATCACATTTATTTTGTTTCCTTTGATGAAGAGCAGACCTATATGGCAGTACTGTTTGTAACAAATGCCTTGCAGAGCACTAGAAGCAAATACTACTGCCGTATAATGCTCAGGAGATATGCACATTCCTGAGCCTACCTGGAAATAGTCTTTAAAAAGGATTCACAGAGAACAAAGTAAATTGGAAAGCTGTTTAAAATGATATGCTCTATCTGGATCATGAAAGTTTTTTGACTTTCATAGTCTTTTAATGACGGAAACAGAAAATGTAACACAACTTGTCAGTGTATTTTTTTTTATTGCCAAAAATAAATAAAGTAGTTCTAAAAGGGATTGCCCAGGGTTTAGAAATACTGGGTTGGAGATATTGATAATGTTGATAGTGCATATATCATAAATTGAAGAGACAATTGTAATTTTTGAAAAATGTTTCTGTTTAGAAATGTTTATCTGGGTAAGATAAATGCATTATTTAATTATTTTTAGATTTTTTTTCATTGTACAGTGACATTAAAGGTACATATAAAACAATGCTTTGTTAAATGATGTATTTAATAAAGTTTGGTTTGACACATGTAGGTAACATTACTGTTTCCAATGTTTGAACAAAATCAACAACAAGAAGCAATAGAGATTCATCAGGAAATCAATAACTATAATAGAAGATTTTCTGGACAGCCTCGCTCTGTAAGTCATTTGACAGTAATCCTCTTTCCTTGTCAATGTATTAATATTTGTGTTTTAGTAATAATAATCACAACATGCAAGTGTTCTCCACAGAATTTTTTCCAGCCTGGGTGGCATTGGTTACTAGCTGGATGACATTATGAAGTAGCTGGGTGGGGGCAGTGTAATACTTTGCATTATTATAACATTTTCTGTTATTTATAAATTTAACAGAAGGTACCCAAAGCACAAAATAATTGCATAGTTTAAAATAAATTTATTTAATGATATTTTGTGCAACAGACATGGGGAAAAAAGTAATATACGCTAATTTTACTTAATATTGGTTTACATTTTAGCCAGGTGGTCAGTGGCAGTTGGGTGGTGTACCCATTCAATAGGGCCTGGGGAGAACTTTGTGTAATAAATATTTAAAGGGACAGTCAACCCCAGAATAATCAGATACAAAACAAAATAGATAATCCCCTTATTACCCATTATATTAATATACGTTTTACCTCTGTGATGACCTTGTATCTAAGCATCTTCTGACAGCTCCCTGATCACATGACTTTTTATTTATTATCTATTGACTTTTATTTTAGTCAATTAGTGCTGTGTTGTGTTGACTCTTAAATAACTACACTGGCGTGAGCACAATGTTATCTATATGACCCACTTGAACTAGCAGTCTCCTGTTGTGAAAAGCAAATAAAAAAGCATGTGATAGGAGGCTGTCTGTAGTGGCTTAGAAACCGGCAGAAATTTAGAGGTTTAAATGTTATAACGTATATTAATATAACAATGTTGGTTGTGCAAAGCTGGGGAATGGTTAGTAAAATTAGTAAAGGCGTTATCTATCTTTTTAAAAAATACTAATTTTGGTGTTGACTGTCACTTCAAGTGAAATGTTTTTCTTTTCTTACACCATAATTTGTAAAAAAAAAAAATATGCTAACTGCTAATCATCATAAGAAATGGAAACATAATTAATAGGACATGACCACAGGTTTACTTTGATTCTTGAATTAGGTAAGTACAAATCTTCCATTAACCCCTTAAACTGAATAGCTGCAGTTCTACTTCATGCAGTACCACATAACGTAGAACTGCAGTGATCCTGTCTTTAGTCCTTGCAGTTCTGGTTGTCACTTTTTACAGATGAGACTTACTGTTTCTGATCATGCTCCCTTACCATATTAAGCCAGATCGCTGATTGTTACTGTCTCTAACAATTTAGCGTTGGTGTTGGTGGGAGGCAGGAGTAGGGAAGGAAAATTCCTTTGGATGGGTCCTTACACTACAGAAAAAAGTAAATTCTTGGAGGCGAGTGGTGGTGAGGGTTATCCCTACACTACAGAAAGAAAGTATAATAAATAATATAAAAAAAGATTTCAATAATGTGTTACTGGCAGACTAGCTGCGAGTAACAAACATGGAGGAGAATAGTGGAAGGGGGGAGAGTTAGAGAGCTGTTTGGAGGAATCAGGGAGGGGTGGGGAGGGATCCCTACACTACAGCAAATTAAAAATACATTATTAAAGATAAAAAAAGCCCTAAACTGCAGACTGGCTGACAATACTTAAAATGGTATTGACCTGTGTGTGGAGGAGGGAAGAGAGCTATTTGATAGATATCAGGTATTATATATATATATATATAATATATATATATATATATATATATATATATATATATATATATATATATATATATATATAGTTTGGGGGGTCAATTTGGGAATTTGGGTAGTTCTACAATACCAAGTAAGAGTTACCCCAATTGCATCATTTTAGACATACAGTCATGTGAAAAAGAAAGTACATCCTCTTTGAATTCTGTGGTTTTATGTATCAGGACATAACAACAATAATCTGGTCCTTAGCAGGTCTTGGGTAAATACGACCTCAGATGAACAACAACACATGACAAATTACACATGTCATGATTTATTTAACAAAAATAAAGACAAACTGGAGAAGACGTGTGAAAAACTAAATACACAGGGTAGAACAGTGCTCCAAGTAGACAGAGAACTATTCTTATGCAGAACATTCAGAAAAGACCCCCCACTGAAAAATGGCCTACTAACCCTTCCCATATTGATGGGCAGCAGCAATTGCTACTCTAATATCATTGCTGATGTATTGTCTCTTTGGCATTGTGCTAACACACACCTGAATTCTCCAGACCAGCAAACTGCTAGAACTTCAGCTTTTATAGAGGTGGTCACACTTGCTGATGATCAATTAATCAAGGGCATTTGATTAGCAGCACCTTGCTGCTACTTAGCTTCTTAATTCCTATGGAGGCAGTAAGGGTGTACTTCGTTTTTCACACAGGGCTTCTCAATTTTAGCTTTATTTTTGTTAAATAAGTCATAGCACAGAGTAATATGTCATGTGTTGTTGTTCATCTGATGTTGTATTTACTTTATATTAAGACCTGTTGAGGATCAGGTGATTGTTATTATGTCCTGATACCTAAAACTATAGAATTCAAAGAGGGTGTACTTTCTTTTTCACATGTAGCTAAAGTTAAAGACCTCAAAAAGAATAAAATATATATATAAATTTTGGTTTTAGCTAAATCCGAGCATGCCAATGAACACATTTTGAGATTTTTTTTTTTCTTTGTTTTTTTTTTTAATTTTGTAACCATGCATTAATTCTTTAAATAAACAGCTAGTTTAACCCTTTGAGTGCTAAGCACTTTCCCACCTGGGTGCTAAGCTGGATTTGAGGGTTTTTAATTTTTTAAAATATATATTTTTTTTAACTTTTTTCAGATCCCCAATACCTATACTGTTAGAAAGGTTAGGCAATTACCTTGTCTTGGGGGTCTTTAGCTGCTTAAAGCATTGAGATACAGGCTTCTAAGCAGCATGCCCCATTTCCCTATACTGTGTTTGTTTTTTTAAATAAAGTTGCGCAGTGACGTCATCAAAAATTATACTTAGGGCAATTTTTCTCTAAAATTCCTGGTAGTAAAGAGGTTATAACACAAACACAAAAAACATACAGCCAACAATTTTGTTTGAAACATGCCATTTTAATCGGTACTACTTTTTGAGTAACAATGAATGAAAATAACACAAAATATTTAAAGTGCACCACCATTCTAACTGAAAGAAATGCATTTGCCCTGGTCTCTTTCTACACCTGAAAACCATTTATTGAGTTGCCAGACTCACCCCAATGCTGCCAATAATGTAATTGTTCACATGATGGATTATAAATTCTTGTCTATTGGGGACATAAAAACAAAACAAAAAAATGCTGCTGCAGTTATTGTTTTTTTTATGATTATTATATATTTTCGGTACCATCAAGACTGAAAGTTTTTTTTTTTTAATATAATAAAATGGTTAAAGAGACATAGTACATGAAAAATAAAAAGTAGCATTGCTTCAAATTCCAAGTGAAACTAACAGGAAGTGCATATCTGTGTACGGTGGATATCTGGGTATCTGATGCTTGCTGGCAGATAGGGACACCTCCCACAGATAGTCAGTCATTTTATTCAGCACAGGAACATAAAGAAGCAGTATAACAGATATTGATATATTCTCTTTTAGATGACTCAAAGGAGAATTTTGAGTAAAATGTCCTTTAATTGATGTTCACATACAAGAAGAACACATTGAACCATAGAGTAACCTTTTCCTTTGATCCTTTTAGCTTATGGAACGACTTATGGACCTGCCCACACTGCTGCGCCATGCCTTCCGGGAGATGTTTTCAGTGGGCGGCCTTTTCTGGATGTTCCGCATAAGAATAGTTCTCTGTCTACTTGGAGCACTTTTCTACCTTGTTTCACCCTTGGACATTATCCCAGAGGCTCTGTTTGGTATTCTAGGTTTCTTGGATGATTTCTTTGTGCTATTTTTATTGCTTATTTACATTTCTATTATGTACCGCGAAGTAGTGACTCAGAGGTTATACAGGTGAAATATGTGCTGCTATATTGCATTCTCTTATTAGACACTAAACAAACATCTATGCAGACTTCAACAGATGAAATGCGAAGAGGCATAACTGGAATTGGGAGCAAGCATTGTTGCTTTCTGTTTAAACACTGATTAACCAAAACCACTACATCCCCAACTAACATTGTAGGATTTAGCTTTATATTAAATAATATTTAAAAGTAGAATACTTAAAAAAAAAAAAATATAGACTCTTTCGGCATTGAGCTTTGTACATCTTCAGTATTCATTAGCGATTGTATTTATTTTCAACATTGTACCAGCAAGCGGTATAGAATTATGTAAAATAGGGGATCTGGGTGGCTATCAAATGTAGGTCAGTGCTATATTTTAGTTTCATGTGTGGAAGGCGGTCAGTACAAACCTCAGCATAAGAATATAGGTTTAGCTAAACTACTAGAGCAAAAAATGAATAGCAGCACTCCAATAGAGTTATCTTCATACTTTTATTGCATATCCAGGAGTACAAAAAGATAGCAACGTTTCGGACTACATGTCCTTCATCATGCCATCATGTAGTCCGAAACGTTGCTATCTTTTTGTACTCCTGGATATGCAATAAAAGTTTGAAGATAACTCTATTGGAGTGCTGCTATTCATTTTTTGCTCTGGAATTTGTTTGCTGGGCTGTGCAGTGCCTAGCTATAGCGTGCACCCATCTAATAACAGTGTGAGCTGGACTTTTATGATTGATTAGCTAAACTACTAGGCACAGTTTGCCACCGCCACTTTTGGTCCCACTGTAAAAATGTATCACTGTTCAGTAAGAGCTGACTGAAATTTGAAATGGTTATACAATGGTGCTTCTGTTTATATTCACCCCTCATGCTTTATCAATCCAATGACAGCATAAGGTTGTTAGTAGCTTAATCATGCATCTCTCATCCTACAACATGATTTGGGGTCATGGCTAGAAGGCTAAAAGCTGAAATGTGTCTATGTATTCTTTAATTTGATTTATTTGTATTAATAAAAGTCCAGAGCGCTGCAGTATTAAATATTTATAGCAAAAATCAGTACTCAGTGTATAGGCAAGTTTCATTATCTACTGGGGGCAAGATGCTCCATGTATTCTGCTTATTTACAGAGCAGCCATGATTTCTGGGATATTGTGTATGACAAGCATTGAATGTGCTTCCTGCACACTTCACTATGAACATGATTGATAGGCATTTATAACCAGATCGTTAATTTTGGTATTTAAGGAAAATGCATGTTGTCTTTACAAGTTACGCCTAAAGAAACTGGACCCATATGTACTGAGGAACAGCTTTCTGGGCTTTCTAAAACGCCCTAGATATCTTTTTAGGTAAACTGAATATGATATTTGTGCTTTCCTATGAATCCAAGACAAACAGTAACTGTTCCTTTTTTCAGCCCCAAAGAAAACGTGATCTTTAAAATCTTATATTCTATGCTCATCAGAGAGCAATTGAAATCTCTGCATTTGTAACTTTATAGCAGGGTCTTTTGTGATTTGGGTTTGCATTTCATTGGCACTACAGGATGATGGACGAGCTTCATGAAAATTTATTTTTGCATAAAAGTCTTTTTGGGAAGTAAAAAATAAAAACATAAGGAGTAAAGAGATGTTGGTCATTGGTAAAATTGGCAGTTGCCCATTTGTTTGTCTTATAAAAGCATTTGAAATGTTAGCATTGGCCAATAGATCCAAAGCTGGTAATAAACAATTCCCTCTAGGCCAGCACTACAGAAATTGTTGCTATACAAATAAACACTAATAATACTGAAAGTTACCAGTGCTTTCCATCGTTGGCAAATAATAAAACGATGCCTTGGTTTTCTCAATCATGCACTTTATTTGTGCAAAGATCTGCAACATAATTTGACTGTTTTTATTTATGTTCCTAATTGAACTGTGACACATATCTAACAGAAACTTTTTAAGTATTTTAATAAACTGCACTTAGGTTGAATCAAACTCCTAAAGGTGAATAAGTGCAGGTACAGGCAATATTCATCTTAAAATAAACCATAGAACTGTATATGTAATCTGCTTTCATTTAAGTGTACACATTATTTTAGATTCCATGTGATTGTATCATTAGGGAGGCTGATGATACTGTAAGTCAAGTGTACAAATTACGTTTTGGTATTAAAGCTTATATACTCTTATGCGCTTCCTAAGTGCTCCAGTTATTTATAGACCAAGTTAAAGGATATGAAACCCAAAATTTTCTCGGGACATTCAGACAGAGCATATCATTTTTAATATGTTTTCTATTTACGTCTGTTATCAAATTTGTTTTGTTCCCATGATATTCTGTGTTGAAGAGATAGCTAGGTAGGCATCTGGAGCACTAAAAGGCAGTAACTACTGCTGCCATATACTGCTCCAGAAATGGGCTAGCTTGTAAGCATAAGTTCCTGCTTTTCAACAAAAGATACCAAGAGAATGAAGAAAATGTGATAATAGAAGTAAATGAGAAAGTTGTTTAAAATTGCATGCTCTATCTGAATCATGATAGAAAAATGTGGGTTTCTTATTCCTTTAAAGGGACACCGTACTGTAAAATTGGTTTCCTCTTAATGTGCTTCCAGTTATTTGTTATATCAACTGCACAGTATAAAATGTATGGGCAATAGCTAATTTTATGCATATTTTGTACATGAAATAGCTGTTTTTGGTAATTGAAAACACAACCCAGTTAATTAGGCTGAACTTGCACAAAGACAAAGAAATTAAAGTGAAGGTAAATTTTCATGAATGAGTGCCCGGTTTATAAAAATACTATTAAAAACAGGGGCACTTTCATTCATGAAAGTTTACATTGCAGCGGTTTTGTTAAAATACTTACCTTTTCTTCTTCCAAGCCGGATCAGCGATCCCCTGCACGCAACTGCGCTGTACTTACACCAGCAATGACAAATCCGGCTTCCTCCAATCATGGCTTCCCCCCCCAGATCAAACATTTCCTGAGGCCATGCTGTGATTGGAGAAAGCCGGTTTCATCATTGCTGTGTAAGTACAGCAGGAAGAAGCGGGCGGGGATCGCTGATTCGGCTTGGAAGAAAAAAAAGGTAAGTATTTTAACAAAACCACTGCAATGTAAACTTTCATGAATGAAAGTGCCCCTGTTTTTAATAGTATTTGTAAAAACCGGGCACTCATTTATGAAAATGTATCTTCACTTTAACATTTAGCTCCTGTTTTTTACGCTCTACTGGGCTGCAAATTAATCTTGTTTACATAGCTTTTCTTTATATAGTACAGTATAGTATTGATATTTTCACTATAGGTGGTGGTTTTAGCAGGCAACAAACTATTTCAGATGGCAAAATAAAGGTAAATGAGCTATTTGCGTACAATTGAATACACTCTAGCTGGTAAATTGGATCACTGGGAATACATTAAAGAGGAGAAAATTTTACTTCACAATGTCCTTTTAATTGTCTTGCTGGAGCAAGGTGTATTGTAAAGCACTGACATCAACCCTTAGATTAATTGCCTCATGTGTTTGTCCCACCAACTTCTCTACTTTGTCTGATTGGTTAATGTGATTTTTTAAATAATACACACATCCTTCAAAGGCAACGTAAACCGATTTACAAAGAATGTGAAATTTTATGAAGCACATAAACATAAAGTAGTTCTCAGCAATGTTAAGAACTGATAATGTTTGTATATCTTTTTTTATGTTTAGGTTAAAATAGTTTAGGTGCTTCTAATTCTTATGCACTGGATGAGATCTAGCTATGCTATGCTCTATTTTTTTTTTTTTTTTTACATGTGCACGTTTGCTATATGTGTACATTCCTCATCAGCTGGAGAGGTTTTAAATATATATAATTTATATATATATATATTAATATTTAATTTAATTATCTTCTAGAAGTGGCTATTCTCAAGCTATATTTTTATCTGCTTTACAAGGTGAGCGTTAAGACTATATTTTCTATTTGACTCACTCCAGTAGTTCCCAACATATTTAGTAACATGGCACTCTTAAAGGGACTTGAAACCCAATTTTTTTCTTTCATGATTTAGATAGCGCATGTGATTTTAAACAACTTTCTAATTTACTTCTATTATCAAATTTGCTTCATTCTCTTGATATCCTTTGCTGGAAAGCAAATCTAGATAGGCTCAGTAGCTGCTGATTGGTGGATGCACATAGATGCCTCATGTGATTGGCTCACTCATGTGCATTGCTATTTCTTCAACAAAGGATATCTAAAGAATGAAGCAAATTAGATAATAGGAGAAAATTGGAATGTTGTTAAAAATTGTATTCTCTGAGTCATGAAATAAATTTTTTGGGTTTAATGTCCCTTTAAATGTGACGGTGCTATGTGACGGTGCAGGCTTATAAACATTCTTAAAGGGACAGTCTACACCAGAATTTGTAATGTTTAAAAAGATAGATAATCCCTTTATTACCCATTCCTCAGTTTTGCACAACCAACACAGTTATCTTAATACACTTTTTATCTCTGTGATTACCTTGTATCTAAGCCTCTTCTGACAGCCCCCTGATCGCATGACTTTTTTATTTATTATCTATTGACTTGCATTTTAGTCAATCAGTGCTGTGTTGTGCTAACTCCGTGAGCGTGAGAACAATGCTATCTATATGGCTCACATGAATTAGTACTCCCCTGTTGTGGAAAGCAAATACAAAAGCATTCAGATAAGAGGCAGCATTCAAGAGCTTAGAAATTAGCATATGAGCCTACCTAGGTTTAGCTTTCAACTAAGTATACAAAGAGAACAAAGCACATTTGATGATAAAAGTAAATTGAATTTGATGATAAAAGTAAATTGGAAAGTTGTTTAAAATTACATGTCTTATCTGAATAAAGAAAGATTCATTTTGACTAGACTGTCCCTTTAACAAAACTGTAATGAAAATGACAAGCAAAATGCAGATCCAATGCATTATCGGGACATTTTACAACTGATGTAATTTGCTTATAAAAAAATCAATATAAATACATTTCCATTACAGAGTCACTTTTCTGCCTTTTTCCAAACAAGCAAAGCAGCAAGAATTTTTTTGTTGCTTGTAAATGTTTTTTTTTTTTTAGATATTTATGCTTTTTTATCATGCTTTTTTTTTATCCTACCATTTTTCAACAGAACAGGTCTATTTATTTTATTTAAACTGAGAACAGCAAAGCTTCTTTGACAGTGAAGGAAGAATTTCAGTAGAACTTTGCATTTCACGCTAAAGATACATGTACTATCTTAATCTGTACTTACCTCTGCAGGTATCGTTTTTGGAAGCATATGTAGTGTTTCTAAACTTGTAGACTATGCTGACTGATCTCAATACTAAACTCCTCTGCAAATAAAGTTGTATTATGGCCAAGACATTGACCAGGAATACTTTCTGGATTTGGCTTTCTTTTCAGCAGCTATTGACCAGAAACATATCAATGTAGTCTTACTGTTCCATACAGTTTTACATTTTATTTTTATTTACTATCCAGGGAAGGCATATGGTTTGAGATAAATCCTATTTATAAACTTTGTATAACTACTAAAGTTCACAACAAGAAGTAAATTAGTGTCTGTTAGTCAGGACCTGACTGGGAATTTGTTGCAAAATTTGAACAACCTCAATAGCTCCTTATTGAATAAGCAAAGATTGCTTGAAGATTTGTGTGGATTTAGTCCAGTGTTCTACTGATCTTATTCATAATGTCAAGTTAGTATACATTTCTGCTTACTTCAGCTGCATGTTTATTTTTTTTGTACCTTAGGTGCTCGGAGAAATGCTGCCTTTGCCTCATACTTTTTGCAGCTTAAAGCATTTATAATACACCCAACTAGACAACCGAGGTTGTGGTAAATCACCATTTGACACTTTATTTTATAAAGAGATTGCCCAGGTCTAATATATGTATACATGTGTTTTCACAAACTCCAAAGTATTTCTTTCCTAAGATATGGTGAGTCCATGGTGTCATCATTTACTGTTGGGAATATCACTCCTGGCCAGTAGGAGGAGGCAAAGAGCACCACAGCCAAGCTGTTAAGTATCACTCCCCTTCCCACAACCCCCAGTCATTCTTTTTACCTTGGTGCATGGAGGAGGTAAAGTTTTGGTGTCTGAAGAAAATTCACTTCAAGCAAGATTTTAACCATTACAGAAAGTCAGAGTAGGTTTACTCTGTTCGTTCCCCTTTTTCAAGGATTGGGTCTAGCCGTACTCAACGTTAGTCTCTTCAGTAGGGCAGTGGTGGCTTTAAAGCAGTTAGGAGCCTGTGAGGTGGGCCTTTCTAACATGTTGCTGCCCTTGTGTAGAAAGCCAGAGTAGGTTTACTCTGTGTTCTTTCCTAATTCCACAGGTCTCTGTGTGGAGTGGCATCCTCTCATACCGGGTGGGCTGTCCTCCTGCCGTACAGCTGAATGTGCTGGTAAGTGCCTTTTTGTCTTCTGGGGCTAGGAGGCAGGCACTGAAGGGGTTAAGCTACTCCAGAAACTTAAAGTTTCATGGGACAACAGAAAATCCTAGGATTAGGATCCCTTTAGGCAGTGAGCAGGCACTTTGCAAATAGATGTGACCATAGAGACTGAGTTAATCTCCTTTATACATTAGGAGTTAACTATTTTGGTGGCTCAGGGATTAAGTTTATGTGGCTCTGAGGAAAATCTGTATTTTATTTTTAACTCAAGGTGTTTGGGGCAAGACTTTAGATCGCACAATTGCGATATCCTTAGCTGGCTCTGACAGACTACACAATCAGGAAGCGTCTTTTGTTTCTCTGTAACTTTCGGCTTGAAGCACGCGCTTTCACTTAGGTGGCGCAGCTTCTTTAACTGATCACGTGGCACGCTTCCTTTGCTGGCTGAGACCAGAACCGTTGCGTCTTAGACTTGTAGAAATTGTCACTTGCAGCTGCCCAGTATATCAGATCGCACCATCGTTATCCTATTGGGACAGGTAGGCACCTCAGTCACTGACTGAGGTGTAGAGGTGACTGAATAGATTGTTTTTTCTCTTGCTGCCATATCTTTAAATAAAAAAAAAATCCTTATTATACTTATTTTTATAACACTACTTGGGGCCCAATTAAGTCCTCAAAGAGGGAACTTTACACTGGTGTGGGCGCTTGTTGTTTCCTTTTTTTTAATAAATTTAAAGGGACAGTATACCTTTCTCAAGTATAATTGCAAATAATTTTTTCTGCATTATGGATCCTTTGCATTATGCTCCTTTGGACAGATGACGGCTTTGCTTAGAGAGCCAAATTTTACCACCCCTGCAATTTTGTTCCTCATCCACAGAGAGACCTATTTTGCATAAAAAGAAACTTTGTTTCTGAGTCAACTGTCTCTCAGGACAAAGCTGTTCTGGCGATGCCACAGCCTTCTCCTCAAGTGTCCCAAGCCTTAATCTCGTCACATGCTGTGCCCTGTAGTCCCTCTCAATCTCCCGGGGGAGTTTATTTGCAAGCAGAAATCACTGCCCAGGTATCTTTGCGGTATCTGCGGCATTAGCTGCCATTCCCATGCTTCAGGGAAAACGCAAGAGAAAGTTTAGAGATTCAGATACTAAGGTTTCTGCTCCGGCTTCTGCTACCCTAGTTGCCCTTTCTCATAACTCTGATGAGGAAGATACGTTGGTAGCTTCTGAGGGTGAAATCTTAGATTCGGACAGTATAATTCCTCCATCTGATGCTGAAGTAGTAGCCTTCAGATTTAAGCTTGAACAACACCGTGTACTTTTAAAGGAGGTTTTAGCTACCTTGGACGACTCCGATAACTCTGTCGTTGTCAACCCCAAGAAGTCTAGTAAACTTAATAAATACTTTGATGTTCCTTCCTCTGTGGAGGTTTTTCCTGTGCCAGACTGTGCCACAGAGATTATAGCACAGGAATGGGAGAGGCCGGGATACCTTGCTCCCAGTCTCCTGTCTCTAAAAAGATGTTTCCTGTTGCTGACTCCATTAGAGAGTCATGGCAAACAGTTCCTAAAGTAGAAGGGACCATTTCTACTCTGGCTAAGAGAACTACTATTCCTATTGAGTATAGCTGCTTCTTTAAGGATCCAATGGACAAAAAGCTGGAGGCTTATTTGAAGAAAATATATGTTCATCAAGGTTTTCAATGGGATCCTGCAGTATGTATTGCCACTGTGATAAGTGCAGCAGCCTATTGGTTCGACGCCTTGTCTGAATCTCTTCAGGTAGAAACTTCCTTAGAGGAGATCCAAGACAGGATTAAGGCTCTTAAACTATTTAATTCCTTCATTACTGACGCTTCCCCGCAGGTTATTAAATTGGGAGCCAAAATATCTGGCTTTGCTGTGCTAGCCCATAAAGCATTGTGACTGAAGTCTTGGTCAGCCGATGTTTCATCCAAATCCAAGCTTCTGGTGATTCTTTACAAGGGAAAAACCCTGTTTGGACCCAGTCTGACAGAAATTATTTCTGATATCATGGGTGGAAAAGGGTCTTTTCTTCCACAAGACAAGAAGAATAGACCGAAAGGACATCAGAGTAATTTCCTTTCCTTTCGTAACTTCAGAGGTAAGTCTTCCCCTTCTTCCAAGCAGGAACAGTCCAAGTCATTTTGGAAACCCAGTCAGTCTTGGAACAAGGGGAAGCATTTAAAGAAACCTGCAGCTGACTCTAAATCAGCATGAAGGGTTTGTCCCCGATCCGGGATCGGATCAAGTGGGGGGCAGACTTTCTCAGTTTTCTCAAGCATGGATGTGAGATGTCCCAGATCCCTGGGCTGTGGACATAGTATCTCAGGGTTACAAATTGGAATTCAAGACCTTTCCTCCCAGGGGCAGATTCCACCTCTCAAGATTATCTGCAGACCAGATAAAAAGAGAGGCGTTCTTGAAATGTTTACAGGATCTTTCCTCCCTGGGAGTGATAGTTCCAGTCCCAGTACATAAACTGGGTCTAGGTTTCTATTCCAATCTCTTCGTGGTTCCCAAAAAAAAGAGGGAACTTTCCAACCTATTTTAGACCTGAAGTGTCTAAACAAGTTTTTCAGAGTACCGTTCTTCAAGATGGAAACTATCCATTCTATTCTTCCTTTTGTGCAGGAGGGTCAGTTCATAATGATCATAGACCTGAAGGATGCGTACCTTCATGTTCCCATTCACAGGGATCATCACAAATTTCTGAGATTTACCTTTCTGGACAAACACTTTCAGTTTGTGGCTCTTCCGTTTGGCCTTGTCACAGCTCCCAGAGTTTTCTCGAAGGTTCTGTAGGCTCTCTTGGCAGTGATCAGGTCTTGGGGAATTGCTGTAGCGCAATACCTGGACGACATATTGGTTCAGGCACCATCTTTTCAACAAGCAAACTCTCATGCAGAGATCTTGTTGTCTTTTCTACGTTCCCACGGATGGAAAATGAATCCCGAAAAGAGTTCCCTTGTTCCAGCTACAAGGGTAGTTTTCTTAGGGACCATAATAGATTCCCTAGCTATGAAAACAAAGATTCTTTCATCTTGCCTCTTTCTGCAGTCTACTGTTCGGCCATCAGTGGTTCAAAGTGTGGAGGTAATTGGTCTGATGGTCGCTTCCATGGACATCATACCCTTTGCTTGGTTCCATTTGAGAGCTCTGCAGTTATGCATGCTCAGGCAATGGAACGGAGACCATTCAGATCTCTCTCACAGGATAGATCTAGATCAGTCGACAAGAGACTCTCTCCTGTGGTGGCTTTCTCAGTAATCTGTCTCGGGGCACATGCTTCCGGAGACCTTCCTGGGTGATTGTGACCACGGATGCCAGCCTGCTGGGCTGGCGATCAGTCTGGGATTCGTTAAAGGCGCCAGGACTATGGACTTGGGAGGAGTCTGCTCTCCCCATAAACATCTTGGAGTTGAGTGATTTACAATGCTTTGATGGCTTGGCCTCAGTTGTCCTTAGCCCTGTTTATCAGGTTCCAGTCAGACAATATCACCTCAGTGGCTTACATCAACCACCAGGGAGGAACTCTGAGTTCCTTAGCCATGAAGGAGATGGCTCGGATTGTTCAATGGGTGGAAGCTCACAATTGCTGTCCATCTGCCATCCACATTCCTGGAGTGGACAACTGGGAGTGGATTTACTGAGCAGACAGACTTTTCATCCCGGGAAGTGGGCAATCCATCTGGAGGTGTTCTCCAGCTTAACCCTCAAATGGGGGGTGCCATAACTGGATCTGATGGCGTCTCGGCAGATCGCCAAGCTTCCAAGGTTCAAGGTCAAGAGACCCTCTGGCCGCTTTGATAGATGCTCTGGCAGTCCCTTGGGATTTTGGGCTGGCATACCTGTTTTCTCCGTTTGCTCTCCTTCCACGAGTCATTGCTCGTATCAAACAGGAGAGAGCATTGGTGATTCTCATAGCTCCTGCGTGGCCTCGCAGGATTTGGTATGCGGACCTAGTGGAGATGTCATCTTTACCACCTTGGAAATTACCTCTGAGGAAGGACATTCTAATTCAGGGTCCCTTCCTTCACCCAAATTTTGTTTCTCTGAAGCTGACTGCTTGTCGTGTTTTTTCTGAGTCGGTCATTGAGACCATGATTCAGGCTCTCAAGCCTGTTACTTTAAAGATTTACCATAAGATATGGCGTAAATATCTTTATTGGTCTGAAACCAAGGGCTACTTTTGGAGTAGGGTCAGGATTCCGAGGATTTTGTCTTTTCTCCAGGAACGTCTGGAGAAGGGTTTGTCAGTTTTCTGAAGGGTCAGATTTCTGCATTATCTATTTTGCTACACAAGCATCTGGCAAACATGCCAGATATGCAATCTTTTTGTCAGGCCTTAGTCAGAATCAGGCCTGTCTTTAAGTTGGTTGCTCCTCCTTGGAGCCTTAACCTTGTCCTTAAAGTTTTGCAGCAGGCTCCATTTGAGCCCATGCATTCCATAGATATTAAGTTGTTATCTTGGAAGGGTTTGTTTCTTGTTGCTATCTCTTCTCGGAGAGTCTCAGAACTCTCGGCTTTGCAGTGTGATTTGCCTTATCTTTCTTGCTGATAAGGCGGTTCTTTGTACTAAGTTAGGTTTTCTTCCTAAAGTGGTTTCGGATAGAAATATTAAACAGAAAATTGTTGTTCCTTCGCTATGTCCTCATACTTCTTCTCATAAGGAATGTTTGTTGCACAACTTGGATGTTGTGCGTGCTTTGAAGTTTTATTTACAGGTGACTAAGGATTTTCGCCAGTCTTCTGTTTGTTTCTCTGGAAAACAAAGGTCAGAAGGCTACTGCTATTTCTCTTTCTATCTTGTTGAGAAGTATAATTCCTTTGGCTTATTAAACTGCTGGAAAGCAGCCTCCTGAGAGAATTACGGCTTATTCTACGAGAGCTGTCTCCTCTTCTTGGGCTTTCAAAAACTAAGCTTCTGTGGAACAGATTTGCAAGGCTGCAACTTGGTCCTCTTTGCATTCTTTTTCCAAATTTGATACTTTTGATTCGGCTGAGGCTTCTTTTGGGAGAAAGGTTCTTCAAGTAGTAGAGCCTTCCATTTAGGTCTACCTGTCTTGTCCCTCCCTATTCATCTGTATCCTTTAGCTTGGGTGTTGGTTCCCAACAGTAAATGATGACACCGTGGACCCCACTATATCTTAGGAAAAATAACAAAATTTATGCTTACCTGATGATAAATTTCTTTCTTTCCGGAAGTGGTGAGTCCACGGCCCGCCCTTTATTTTAAAACAGTTATTTTTTTACTAAACCTCAGGCACCTCTACACCTTGTGTTACTCTTTTTTTTCTCCATTTCCCTTCAGTCGAGACTGGGGGTTGTGGTAAGGAGTGATACTTAACAGCTTGGCTGTGGTGCTCTTTGCCTCCTCCTGCTGGCCAGGAGTGATATTCCCAACAGTAAATGATGACACAGT